>NC_080190.1:147487144-147790174 GCF_030028045.1 Hippopotamus amphibius kiboko | reverse complement strand
TGCAGGCCAACTCAGTGATTGGCTCCTAACTTTTCCCTGCTCATGTATACAATAATGCTTTGTAGGCCTTACAAAACAGATGTTCTAGACATGTTCTAAACCATGCATGACAGTCCGATTTTTATTGTAAATTACACAGCAGAGTTTCTATTTAAATGAGATAATTCCTTCCATATTTACTTATTTGCAGTCTTCATGCTTCATGGTCATACAACCTGCACTAGCAATTTCAAATGGTTTATAAACAGATTCTTCCCTAGAGGACAAGTGATATCTCAGTCTCTTTACTCTGCTCTAGGATAAAACCTCCCTATGTTTCTCAGACAACTCATTCTTCTTTTTCATTGTTCCCCTTAATTTAAAAATAATATAAAATGTTAAATGTTTTTATTATAAAATTCTTTTTGTGTGACTTTCTCATCTTGTCATTCTCACACTTACCAGACATACGGTTAATTAATAAAAAACAAATCCAAGCAAAATTATCTTTAAAGATTACTTCTTTCCCTCTGTTTTCTTATTTAACATTGCCTTTTCCTTCCCATCAAGTTGCTTGATTTATCTTTTATTCTACTTCTTACAGAGAATATAAATGCCAAAAAAGGTATCAATCAACTATAATTTTGAGCTTTTCCTCTACCACTTACTGAATTTTTTTTTTTTTGTCTTTTATAACATTGTAATTTTTTTTTTTTATTATTTTATTTTATTTTTTTGGGGGTACACCAGGTTCAATCAACTGTTTTTATACACATATCCCCATATTCCCTCCCTTCCTTGACGCCCCCCCCCTCGATTCCCCCCCACCCTCCCTGCCCCAGTCCTCTAAGGCATCTTCCATCCTCGAGTTGGACTCCCTTTGTTATACAACAACTTCCCACTGACTATTTTACACTTGGTAGTATATATATGTCTGTGCTATTCTCTCGCTTCTTCTCAGTTTCCCCTTCACCCCCCGCCCCCTCCCATACCTCGAGTTCTCCAGTCCATTCTCTGTATCTGCTTCCCTGTTCTTGTCACTGAGTTCATCAGTACCATTTTTAGATTCCGTATATGTGAGTTAGCATACAATATTTGTCTTTCTCTTTCTGACATACTTCACTCTGTATGACAGATTGTAATTCTATCCACCTCATTATATATAGCTCCATCTCATCCCTTTTTATAGCTGAGTAATATTCCATTGTATATATATGCCACATCTTCTGTATCCATTCATTTGTTGATGGGCATTTAGGTTGCTTCCATGTCCTGGCTATTGTAAAGAGTGCTGCAATAAACATTATGGTACAAGTTTCTTTTGGGATTATGGTTTTCTTTGGGTATATGCCCAGGAGTGGGATTACTGGATCATATGGTAGTTCTATTTGTAGTTTTTTAAGGAACCTCCAAATTGTTTTCCATAGTGGCTGTACCAACTTACAGTCCCACCAACAGTGCAGGAGACTTCCCTTTTCTCCACACCCTCTCCAACATTTGTGGTTTCCAGACTTTGTGATGATGGCCATTCTGATTGGTGTGAGGTGATACCTCATTGTGGCTTTGACTTGCATTTCTCTGATGATGAGTGATGTTGAGCATCTTTTCATGTGTTTGTTGGCCATCTGTATGTCTTCTTTGGAGAAATGTCTATTTAGGTCTTCTGCCCATTTGTGGATTGGGTTATTTGCTTTTTTGGTATGAAGCTGCATGAGCTGCTTGTATATTTTGGAGGTTAATCCTTTGTCCGTTGTTTCATAGGCAATTATTTTTTCCCATTCTGAGGGTTGCCTTTTAGTCTTGTTTATGGTTTCTTTTGCTGTGCAAAAGCTTTTAAGTTTCATGAGGTCCCATTCGTTTATTCTTGATTTTATTTCCATGATTCTAGGAGGTGGGTCAAAAAGGATGTTGCTTTGATGTATGTCAAAGAGTGTTCTGCCTATGTTTTCCTCTAGGAGTTTTATAGTGTCTGGCCTTACATGTAGGTCTTTAATCCATTTGGAGTTTATTTTTGTGTATGGTGTTAGGAAGTGTTCTAATTTCATTCTTTTACATGTTGCTGTCCAATTTTCCCAGCACCACTTATTGAAGAGGCTGTCTTTTTTCCATTGTATACTCGTGCCTCCTTTGTCAAAGATAAGGTGCCCATATGTGTTTGGGCTTACTTCTGAGTTCTCTATTCTGTTCCATTGATCTTCCTTTCTATTTTTGTGCCAGTACCATACTGTCTTGATCACTATGGCCTTGTAGTATAGTTTGAAGTCAGGAAGCCTGATTCCTCCAACTCCATTTTTCCTTCTCAAGATTGCTTTGGCTATTCGGGGTCTTTTGCGTTTCCATACAAATTGTAAGATTTCTTGCTCTAGTTCTGTGAAAAATGCCATTGGTAATCTGATCGGGATTGCATTGAATCTGTAAATTGCTTTGGGTAGTACAGTCATTTTCACGATGTTGATTCTTCCAATCCAGGAACATGGTATGTCCCTCCATCTGTTTGTGTCGTCTTTGATTTCTTTCATCAATGTCTTAAAGTTTTCTGCATACAGATCTTTTGCCTCCTTAGGCAGGTTTATTCCTAGGTATTTGATTCTTTTTGTTGCAATGGTGAATGGGAGAGTTTCCTTAATTTCTCTTTCTGCTCTTCCGTTGTTCGTGTATAGGAATGCAAGAGATTTCTGTGCATTAATTTTGTATCCTGCTACTTTACTAAACTCATCAATGAGTGCTAGCAGTTTTCTGGTAGAGTCTTTAGGGTTTTCTATATATAGTATCATGTCATCTGCAAAGAGTGATAATTTTTCTTCTTCTTTTCCAATTTGGATTCCTTTAATTTCTTTTTCTTCTCTGATTGCTGTGGCTAACACTTCCAAAACTATGTTGAATAACAGTGGTGAGAGTGGACACCCTTGTCTTGTTCCTGTTCTTAGAGGGAATTCTTCCAGTTTTTCCCCATTGAGAACAATGTTGGCTTTTGGTTTGTCATATATGGCTTTTATGATGTTGAGGTAATTTCCTTCTATGCCCATTTTCTGGAGAGCTTTTATCATAAATGGATGTTGAACTTTGTCAAAAGCTTTTTCTGCATCTATTGAAATGATCATATGGTTTTTATCCTTCAATTTGTTGATATGATGTATCACGTTGATTGATTTGCGTATATTGAAGAATCCTTGCATCCCAGGGATAAACCCCACTTGATCATGGTGCATGATTTTTTTAATGTGCTGTTGCAGTCTGTTAGCTAGTATTTTGTTGAGGATTTTTGCATCTATATTCATCAGTGATATTGGTCTGTAGTTTTCTTTTTTTGTGACATCTTTGCCTGGTTTTGGTATCAGGGTGATGGTAGCCTCGTAGAATGAGTTTGGGAGTGCTCCGCCTTCTGCAATATTTTGGAAGAGTTTGAGAAGGATGGGTGTTAACTCTTCTCGAAATGTTTGATAGAATTCGCCTGTGAATCCATCTGGTCCTGGGCTTTTGTGTGTTGGGAGATTTTTAATCACTGCCTCAATTTCTGTACTTGTGATTGCTCTGTTCATGGTTTCTATTTCTTCCTGGTTCAGTCTTGGAAGATTGTATTTTTCTAAGAATGTATCCATTTCTTCCAGGTTATCCAATTGATTGGCATATAGTTGCTTGTAGTAGTCTCTCATGATCTTTTGTATTTCTGAGGTGTCCGTTGTGACTTCTCCTTTTTCATTTCTAATTCTGTTGATTTGCATCTTCTCCCTTTTTTTCTTGATGAGTCTGGCTAATGGTTTATCAATTTTGTTAATCTTCTCAAAGAACCAGCTTTTAGTTTTATTTATTTTTCTTATGGTTTCTTTCCTTTCTTTTTCATTTATTTCTGCTCTGATCTTTACGATTTCTTTCCTTCTGCTCACTTTGGGGTTTCTTTGTTCTTCTTTCTCTAGTTGTTTGAGGTGTAAGGTTAGGTTGTTTATTCGATCATTTTCTTGTTTCTTAAGGTAGGACTGTATTGCTATAAACTTCCCTCTTAGAACTGCTTTTGCTGCGTCCCATAGGTTTTGGGTTGTTGTGTTTTCGTTGTCATTTGTTTCTAGATACTTTTTGATTTCCTCTTTGATTTCTTTAGTGATTCCTTGGTTGTTTAAGAGTGAATTGTTTAGCCTCCATGTGTTTGTCTTTTTTGCAGTTTTTTTCCTGTAATTGATATCTAGTCTCATGGCATTGTGGTCTGAGAAGATGCTTGATATGATTTCAATTTTCTTGAATTTGCTGAGGTTTGATTTGTGACCCAAGATGTGATCTATCCTGGAAAATGTTCCGTGTGCACTTGAGAAGAAAGTGTAGTCTGTCGTTTTTGGATGGAATGTCCTATAAATATCAATGAAGTCGAGATGGTCTAATGTGTCATTTAAAGCTTGTGTGTCTTTATTTATTTTCTGTTTGGATGATCTGTCCATTGATGTAAGTGGGGTGTTCAAGTCTCCCACTATAATTGTGTTATTGTCGATGTCCCCTTTTATAGCTGTTAGCATTTGCCTTATGTATTGAGGTGCTCCTATATTGGGGGCATAGATATTTACCATTGTGATATGTTCTTCTTGGATGGATCCCTTGATCATTATATAGTGCCCTTCCTTGTCTCTTTTAATAGTCTTTACTTTCAAGTCCAATTTGTCTGATATGAGTATTGCTACTCCAGCTTTCTTTTGACTTCCATTTGCATGGAATATCTTTTTCCATCCCTTTACTTTCAGTCTATATGTATCCCTTGGTCTGAAGTGGGTTTCTTGTAGGCAGCATATAGAAGGGTCTTGTTTTTGTATCCATTCAGCCAGTCTGTGTCTTTTGGTTGGAGCATTTAATCCATTTACATTTAAAGTGATTATTGACATGTGTGTTCCAATGACCATTTTCTGAATTGGTTTGGGTTTGTATTTGTAGGTGTTTTCCTTTTCTTGTGTTTCCTACTTAGAGAAGTTCCTTTAGCACTTGTTGTAAGGCTGGTTTGGTGGTGCTGAATTCTCTTAACTTTTGCTTGTCTGGAAAGCTTTTGATTTCTCCCTCAAATCTGAATGAGATTCTTGCTGGGTAGAGTATTCTTGGCTGTAGGTTTTTCTCTTTCAGGACTTTCAGTATATCCTGCCATTCCCTTCTGGCCTGCAGAGTTTCTGTAGAAAGGTCAGCTGTTATCCTGATGGGTTTTCCCTTATATGTTGTTTGTTGCTTTTCTCTTGCTGCTTTTAATATTTTTTCTTTGTGTTGAATTGTCGTTAGTTTGATTAATATGTGTCTTGGTGTATTTCTCCTTGGGTTTATTCTGTATGGGACTCTCTGTGCTTCTTGGACTTGGTTCATTATTTCCTTTCCCATGTTGGGAAGTTTTCCACTAGAACCTCTTCAAATATTTTCTCAGACCCTTTCTTGTTTTCTTCTTCTTCTGGGATGCCTATAATTCGAATGTTGGTACGTTTAAGGTTATCACTGAGGTCTCTGAGGCTGTCTTCTAGTCTTTTTATTTTTTTATCTTTTTCCTGCTCTGTGGCGTTTATTTCTCCCATTCTATCTTCCAACTCACTTATTCGTTCTTCTGCCTCAGTCATTCTGCTGGTTAGAGCATCTAGAGTATTTTTAATTTCAGTTATTTTGTTATCCATTGCTGTTTGTTTTTCTGAGTTCTTATGAACTGTTTCTTGTACTTTCTCTAATTTGTTATCGAGATTTTGTATCATTTTTACTATCATTACTCTAAATTCTTTTTCAGGCATTTTTCCTATTTCCTCCTCATTTATTTGGTCTTGTGGGTTTTTTTCCTGCTCCTTTGCCTGCATGGTGTTTCTTTGTTTCCTCATGGTTGTCCAAGCTTTTGGGGTTGCTTGTCCTGGTGATAGAGGTGTTTATAGAAGACTGTCCAAGCCTCAGACTAATGTCCAAGTATTGGATTAGACGAATATTCAGTCTAGGAAACACATACATGTATAAGACACACAATTATTGAATCCGTTAGGACATAAGGCTCTAGAAAGACCTGACAGAACCCCAGTGTGCTATCAGATATTCAGAGAGAAACCCAGCAGAAATTGACAACTGAAACAGAACAAATCAGAGACAAAAGCAAAAGCAAACAAACAACAAAGAACACCCTACACATACAAACATCAATCCAGGGAGATTTTGTAAGCTAGGATCAAATATAGAAATGAGCTGGAGTACCACCAGAGAGAATGGAGATTCTCAGAATGTAATTAGACAACTGTACTAAGAACTAAGATAAAGACAAAAGCCTAATATTAATACCAAGGCAGTGCATCATCTGGAGAATAGAGTAAGGAGTCTGAGCAGACCGATAGTGTTGCTTATAAGTATGTTAAGATAAAATACACTTAAAATGGCTGGAAGAAAGGGGAACAGAAGAGCGTAATGTGGTTGGAAATATGCAAAGAGAAAGAAAGGAATAGAAGTGTATTAAAGAAAGGGATGAAAGGAAAGTATGAAAGATATTTTGTCCGTACTACCAAAAACTTAGCTAGATATAGAAGTATTTAAAAAGGCAAAAAAAAAAAAAAAAAAAAAAAAAAGAGTAAAAAATGTCCTTAAAAAATTATGTTGTAAAACTTGTAGATCCCTTAGGGCTAAGATCGTATTTAATAAATCAAAAAAAAAAAAAAAAAAAAAAAAAAAGAGAAAGGAAAAAAAAAAAAAAAAAATCCAGAACTGATCCCCGAATGGACCCGTTCAATAGGTATTGATACTACTATTTCTGTTTCCTTAGCGTCTCAGCTGTAAGTGTCCTTCTCCTTGCCTTGGGTTTTTTTTTTTTTGCGTTATTCTGTGACCAGCAGAGGTTCCTTTATTGTTCGTCTGTAAGCCTCGGTGTGTGGGGAGGGAGAGGGTGCAATAGTGGCTCCTTCTCCTGGGAGTGAGTGAGCAGTGGTGCACTGTTGCTTCAGTCAGGCTTGGAGGTGCCTGTTGCAGAGGGCGCTGGTGGCTCAGGCGTACACAGAAAGTCTTAGAGTTGGGCCTCTCTCGGGGTTTTTTCTTTTTGATGCTGGTTTTTTTTTTTTTTTTTTTTCTCGGCAGCCTCCCTGCTGCTGGTGTTGCAAGGAGTTTTAATCTAGCCCCGCCCGAGCGCCTGAGGGTGCTTGTTATCCCTGAGTGCCTTAGGTGGCCCCGCAGGGCGTCTCTCCGCTGCCTGTTGCAGAGGCGCCGAAAGAGAGGGAGAGGCTATGCGCGCGGCTCCTCCCCCCCGCCCGGGAGCCTGCAGCCTCCAGCCGCCATCATGGCCGGGCAGCTCTCAGGGACCGGCACTCCTCTCCGCGGACCTCCTCCCTCCTGTCCTCTCGGTCCGTCACCCTACCGGCAACAATGTTTCTCCCCCTGAACCAGCTCTCCGGTTCCCACGCTCCCGGTCCTGGACCCTCCGTTCAGCCGCGAATCGATGTCTCGGTCCGGGAACGCTGAGCTGCGCTGCGGACCCTCCGTATGTTTCTCACTCCCTCCCGTCTGCCACAGCTCCGCCGCTTCACCCTCTTTGAGCCCTCGTAGATGCCTCCCTACCGGCTATGTCAGGTTCCCCGCAGTCCTTTCTGGTGTCCGAGGCCGTCTGCTGGTGTTCAGCTGGTTCTCTGTGGGAATGACTGCGTCCTTCCGTGCATTCCCAATGCATCTGTGGAGAGGGATGCACTCCACGTCTCTCTACTTCGCCGCCATCTTTTTCTCTCTAACATTGTCCACTTACTGAATTTTTAATTAAAAGTTTCTTGTTTTGTTTTGCAGACTACGCTTGAATAGCTCTGAAAATTTATGTGCAACTTTTTGATTCATCTCATCTAATTCAAAGAAATAAATTTTAATTTGCATATAAAATTCCTTGATAATGAGATTTTCTTCTATCCATGTTACTTTCCCCATAAGTACTCTAATATCTTATAATGATATTTTCATTAATTATGAAGTAATATAATAAACTCATGAGAACTTTTTATATATTCAAGTTTTCTAAGAGAAAAATTGAAAATGAATAAGGCTTTGTCTATTGAAGACAAATAAATAAAAAAGGATTTTAGTTTATATTTTATCAAAAATATGACTCATGAGTTCAATGTTCTATTGAACCACATTTTATGTAGCAAAAGAATTTGAGGGATTGTTTAACAGTTAATAAACTTAGAGTTGTGAATGTCTCTGAACACTATCATTCAAAAAACACAATATTTGACTCAGCCTTGCAAGTAAATTAATTTATACCTCAAAACAATAACATTGGGGCAATAAAAAACTATAGCTAAAAAAAGTGAGAGATATCCAGGTATTACACAAGGCTAGGATTTTTAAATAATACTGACATTTACACCTAGTCTAGAAAAGTGACTATATCTTCAGAGAATTTCTTTGTATTCATCCAGGAAATTGAATTGTCTCTGAAGTATGCTGTCCAAAAAATAAACAAGAATCTTCTATCAAAATTCAGCCTTAGAAGGTCATTTTCCTGGAGTATTTCAAAGATATAGAATATGAATATATTTCTATTAAGATATATAGCACCTGTATGTTTTTGCTTATCTAGCATCTTTGGTAACATGATGTCTATTGGCAAAGTAATTCTATATTAAATTCTCCCTCCCTGGTTGCAGAGCAGCTGGTTGTCATACTTATACTTTCCTAGTGTATCTTTACTGGGTTGGACATGGAAAGAAAACTTATTTGCTATTATGCCAAATTCCTACTTCAGGAGTTGTATTAGTGGGATTTGGAGACAAACAGCACTGGGGGTAGAATTCTCCTTTTGAACACTATACCACTGTATGGAAATTATTTGGAAATGTCATTGTTCTTTTTCCTCTTCAGCTGGGAAAGCCCACAAACATAACCACTGTATGGTCCACAGAAGACACTCAGTAAAATTTGTTCTTGAAAAATGGAGTAATATTCCAATCCTGTGTGACTCTAAACTTTTTTTAAGAGCTATTCTTTGGCTACTTAGTAAATTTCATCGGTTGCCCTGGACCTCTCCTCCTTCAGATATGTGCTGCACAGTGAATTGAGTAAGAGTGTGTGCTTTTGCTAAACAGATCTGAGATCAAATCCCTATAGTATCACTGAAATTCTATTGAGTGGGATGGGAAAACTAAATGGAAGCCAGTGGGGAAAAGTTAAGAATCTTTCTTGATGTTGCTGTTTCACAACAGGCCCTATATTTCAATGCAGAATACCAGTTGATTTGATGTGAGTTTTCAATTCAATGATGTAAATTTCCCTTTCCATCAAACCACTCATTGATAATGCCATTATTTGTAAGTTGACCAATTATGAACTGACCTAAGGAAATCTGGTATTCACAATTTTCAATTTCTTATAGCAAATACTAATAATTTCTGAAAACAGTATGTAAGTCACAGCTATAGATCTTCTCTTCCACAAGCTCACTAACATATCATTTATGAAAATGGAAGCAAGTCTGATATGGAATTCATCCAAGTAAGCATAGACATGTCATAAAAGCTGTCCTTGAATACTCATGAACTTCCCATTCTCAACATTTTAAGTACTCTGACAAGAACTTTGCTAAAATTTCACTTCTAGGAATACATAGCAATATACTGAAACCTGGATCAGTGAACTTTCTATTCTGACCAGATGAGAGAGAATTATTTAAAATGGAAGATGTAAGGATCCACTAGAATCCCTTTGGAATTCTAAACCAATGCTATCCAACAGAATGCTCTGTGATAATATTATTCTATATATGTACTATACAATAGGTTAGCCACTTAGCTATACTAAATGACAAAATTAATTTCATTTAATTTTAATTAATTTAAATATAAACAGCTACGTGTCCATTGACTACCATATTTATAGCCCATTTCTAAACTAAGAGCTCTAAGCTAGAGCCATATGAACACTGGTTTACTAAATTCTTATAGCTTACACAAGGAACGGTAGAGGTATGTTTATAATCTTTCTAATCAACAAAGAATTCTAATTACTACTCATCTCACAAATGAAACCTTATTACTATCATTCCTCATGTTAATTGCTGATGATATTGACAATTGTTGAGTGTGGATTAGATTAGTTTCAGAACTGCTAACTACCTACTCAGGAAATCAAAATCATAATAAAAGTAACTAGTCTTAGGTTGTAGATTATTGTACATTTACTCCCCCTACATACATACATCATGATGTTTATGTTGAATTATCTTAAGTACATAGAGAATAAAAAAGCTACACATCTTCACTTCTCAAACAGTAAAATGGTAATAATATCAATTGTTTTAAAATATATTATTGTTTTTTGACTTGCATTTGAAACCATAGAAAGAAACTGATGCTGGAATATCCCTTCCACCATAAACAACTACAAAAATGAAAATATTACCTGAAAAATTAGAATAAAATTTCAGATGTTGCAAATCAACAGCCCATGACTATAATTCCCAAAAGAGAAAAAAAAACAAAAAACAAATCCTATTACCAATACAACTATTTGCCTTAAAGCTTTTTTGGAACCACATACATGGATGTGGAGCCCAAGAACATGGCAGTGCTTATAATTCAGTTCTGCTGAAGTTACTGAAATTATGAAGCAGGACACATAAAAGGAAGCGGCTGTGCAAAGACAGAGCTCCAGGTATCTGCACAGGGATACTGAAACCAAGTTTCTTTAAAATCAAGTTCTCTTGCTGCATTTGTGATGAATGTCTCTGTGTAAAACATTATTCCCTCTCTTGTCTCACCCCTGTGCCCCTCAGGACTGAAGAGTATCAAACAAAAGGGCAGATTGAAGCCCAGCAGGCCCATGCAGGTCTGTCCCTCTGTGTCCCCCATTTCTAGTTTGTAAAAAACAAAACAAAACAAAAAGAAAAACAACAACAACAATGAAAATGCTTTAATCTCCTAGTCCTTCCCTGAATCCCAAAAAGCAGATTCAAGCAGTTACTAATGGGGAAGTGAGAGAATTCATAAACAAAGGAAAAGAATCAAGAAACAAGAGTTCAGTTATAAAAGTCCTAGTCCCTCCTCAATGATATATATAACAATCTGACAGATATCTTTGAGTTGTTCTGCAGAAACTAAGCCCCTGCACAAGCATAACATAGTGACTGCTTACTGACCATAAGCATGTAGACTCTAGACTGGTTGAGACCAGAAGGTAGATGATTGAGATTCTTGTAACACCACCCTCAAAACAAACTAGTCAGAAGAAAGTCATAAACCCTGTAGCCCTCAGCTCAAATATTGCCTTTAAAAACCCTTCCCTTTAAGCCATCTGGGTGTTTGGGTCTTTTGAGCATGTGCTGTCCATACTCTTTTATAGGCCCTGCAGTAAACACTTTCCTTTCCTCCCCACAACCCGGTTGGCTTTGCTGTGCAACAGGTGAGTGAACCCAAGTTTGGTTCATAAGAATACCCTCAAGTCTCCAGTTAAAAACCAAGCTGTAGTTATTTAGGGCTTGGCATAAAACTATAATGCCTGGGCAAAAAAAAGAGCTATTTGGGAACTATGATCTAAAAGAATCATCCCAAGTTTGTGCAGTATGGGAGATAAGAGTTTTGACCAGCTAGTATGGAGAGAAATTACTATAACTCTTAGCATAAAATTGAGACCTCAGAAACATCACACTTCAGGAATACTACTTTAGACCAGCCCTAACAAAAGATTTTAAAATGCTTCAAGAGAATTACACTTAACAGGTAACATAGATTCGCAGGTAACTTAACTGCCTTCCATAATAAAATTCAACATTCTAGAGAAGGAGGACTGCATAATGTTGATTTTCAAAAATGTAGAGTTGTTGATGTTTAGCATACAATTGTAGGGGAGCAGAATTTGCCACTCTAAATTCTGTCTCTTTGAGTCAGTTATGTATGTGCGAAGGACTCTGAAAACCAAGTAGGAGTTACCCCTTTGTAAGAAACATTTGCATTTATAAGGGAAATCTCCATACATAATGGTGTCTCTCTCTCCATACCTAGAAGAGGAGGATGACCAAATTTGTAGAAACTCATATCAGTGGAGAAGGCAATAACTTATATCTGCATCACAATCACCCTTGCTTACTGAGTTTTTCCTGGTAAACCTCCCATAAGTGACTTTCAACATCCTCTTTAGTCTTTAGCCAAAGATGGTATTTCAGGTGAGAGGCTTGGCCATTTTATTGAGTTGCTCAATTTTTCTGTTCTCTTCCATGTACACATATAATTAAACTTTGATTTTCTCCTGTTAATCTGTCTCATATCAATTTAATTCTTAGACCAGCCATAAGAACCTGGAAGGGTAGAAGAAATTTCTTCCTCCCCAAAACAATAATAAATTATTGGATAAGTGAAATGTGGGAAAATATGACTAACTCCAGAAAAAAGAAACAGATGTAAATGTAGCCAAGAAGTTAGAATTAGCAGACAAATATTTTAAAAGCTACTAGGATTATGTTTAAGAATTTAAAGAAAAAATGTAAAAAAAAGAGATCTCAACAGAGAATTCTAAATCATAAAAAATCAAAATTCTAGACTGAAAGGTACAATGTCTTCAGGACACCTGAACAACAGATTAGACAATGCAAAAGAAAAGACTAGGAAACAGGAAGGAAGAATGGGCAATGGAGACTATTCAAAGCAAAGAAAAAGACATAATAGGTTACCAACCATGAACAAAGCCTCAGGGATGCTGGGACAATAACAATTTGTCTAAAATTATGTAAAAGAGGAGTCCCAGAAAGAAATGGGAAAAAGAGAAACAGATTTATGTTTAAGAAAAATAATGATCATGTGTTTGTTTTCATTTTTTTAATTTTTTTTGGTAGAAAAACTTAGAGATCCTGGAAATTTAATGAACTACAGACAAGATAAATATTTTTTAAGAAATGAATTATATATGTAGCAAAGAAAACCTTCAAAAAATGGAAGCAAATTGAAGGTATTTTCAGATAAACAAAAGATGAGTGAATTCATCTCCAGCAGACCTACATTATAAAAAATGACACAGGAACTTTTTCAGGCAGAAAGAAAACAAGCTAATTAGAACTGCAGGACTACACAAATGAATGAGAGGGTCATAATTGGTAGTTGTGTCTGAATCTGATTTTACCTCTATTTACAATAGCTCAATGATGCTGAGAGAAGTGAACTTTAAACAAGATGTAATAGGTTACATTTAAAAGATAGCAAAATACCTGTAATGCAAATATTAATGAAAAGAAACTGTAAATCAAAACAGTGTGGTACTGGAACAAAGATAGACATATAAAGCAATGGAATAAAACAAAGAAGGAGAGATAGAAAGATGATAGCTAGCCAGCTAGGTAAAAGCAATTTTCAATGAGGGTGCCAAGACCATTCAATTGGGAAAGAGCAGTCTTTTCAAAGAATGCTGCTGGGAAAACTGAATATACACATGAAAAAGAATGAAATTGGACCCTTACCTTACACCGTATATAAAAATTAGCTCAAAATGGATTAAAGACCTAAATGTAACAGATAAAACTATAAAGCTCTTAGAAGAAAACAGAGCAAAACTTCACAACACTGAATTTGGCAATGATTTAGTGGAGATGGCACTAAAAGCACAAGCAGGAGAAAAATAGATAAATTGGACTTTATCAAACTTGAGAATTTTCCTGCATCAAAGTGCACTATCAATTGAGTGAAAAAGCAAACCACAGAGTGAGAGAAAATACTTGCAAATTGTATTTTCTGAAAAGAGATCAATATCCACAGTATATAAAGAACTCCTAAAACTCAGCAATAAAGCAAAAACAAAAACAAAAACAAAAAAACAAAACAAAAAACAAATGACCCAATTCAAAATGGACAAAGGACTTGAAGATATTTCTCCTAAAATATATACAAATGGCAAATAACCATGGAGATAACATTCAACATCACTAATCAATGTAAATTAAACTACAGTGAGATATTTCACACCCACTAGGATAGCTACTATCTCCCCTCTCTCCCACCCAAAAAACCCAGAAGAAAATAAGTTGGGTGAAATGTACATAATGTGAACTCTTGTGCATTAATGGTGGGAATACAAAATACTGCAGCTTCTGTGGAAAACATTACAGCAGTTACTCAAAACACTAAATACAGAAATAGCACATGATCCAGAGATTCCACTTCTAGATATATATCCCAAAGAGTTGAAAGCAGGGATTCAAATTGATATTTATATACCAATGTTTATAGCAACATTATTCACAAAAGCCAAAAGGTGGAAGCAACCCAAGTGTTCAGCGAATGATGAAAGGGTAGCACACACACACAATGGAATATTATTCAGGCTTGCAAAGAAATGGAAATCAGATACATGTTACAACATGGATGAACTGCAAAAATACTATGCTAAGTGAAATAACCCAAACACAAAAGGAAAAAATTGTATGATTCCACTCATATGGGATATCCAGAATTGTCAAACAGGAAGTAGATTAGTGGTTACCAGAGGAGGTGGATAGGAAGCTATCATTTAAAGAGTACAGAGTTTGGGAAGATGAGCAGTTCTGGAGATGAATAGTGGTGATGGTTGCACAGCAATATTAATGTACTAATGCTGTTGACCAATACATTTAAAAATGGTTAAAATGATAAATTTTATGTATATTTTACCACAATAAAAAAATGGAGTGACTATATTAGTATCAGAAAAATTCTCAAGCTAAAATATGTTACCAGGGACAAAGAAGTAAATTTCATACTGAAAAGTGTCGATTTACCAGGAAGGCATACATACTTATCCTAAATGTGCAGGCATCAAATGAGAGCTGTTCCAAATAATTAAAGTAAAAACTCCCAAAACTGAAAGGAGCAAAAATTAAATCCACAATTATCTTTGAGACTTTTAATACTCCTATCTCAGAAATGGATAAAACAAGTAAGTCCTACCAACCACTTTTACCAATTTGTTATTTATGAAACACCTTACCCCAAAGCAGCAGAATACAGACTTTTTCCAAGAACTCACAACCAATGAACCAGATAAACTACACATTGGACCAACAGGGGAGTCTCAGTGAATTTAAAAGGATTGAAAGCATCTACAGTATGTGATTTGAAAACAATGTAATTGCATGAGAAATCAATAAGAAAATGTCATGGGAATTCCCTAAATGTTGAAAATTAAGTAGCACATTTCTAAGTAATACATCAAAGAAAAAAATTCAAAATGAAAATTAGAAAATATTTTTAACAAGATGTTTATAAACAAAACATCAAAATTTGCGGGATGTTGTTAAGGCAGTAATCAAAGGGAAGTTTTTAACTTTTCTTACTTATTCCAGAAAATGAAAAAATAACTTAAATTCTGTGGTCTTTCTATTTTAAGAAGCTATTAAAGAAGAGTAAAGTAAACTCAAAAAAAAAAAGTGGAAAAAGGAAACAATAATAAGAGCATAAATTAATGAAATAGTATAAGGACAACAATACAGAAAATCAATGAAATAGATATTTTTAAAAATATCAATATAATTGATAAACCTCTAGCCAAACTGATCATGAAAAAATGAGATAAAATATATTTTCAATAGCAGGAGTGAAAGGGAATGTCTCTACAGTTCCTATGGTCATTAAAGATGATAAATGTCTATTTTGAAATAGGTTATTCCAATAAGTTTGACAATCTAGATAAAATTGAGCAAATTTCTTAAATAAAACTGAATACAAAAATAGAATATTTGGATAACACTATATCTATTAAAGAAATTTAATTAGTAATAACCAATTAGCTACCCTTCTGCTCCCTCCCTGCTGAAAAAAAAAAAAGAAAGAAAAGACACATGTTTTCACTGGTGAGTCCAATCAAAACTTTAATGTAAAAAAAGAAAGTAATAGAGGAGGCGAAGACAATTTTTAAATCAGTTTTGTTGTTGTTATTTTCCTTTGTGATCTGTTTATTTATTCAATTTCCCATTTTGGATAAGAATATTGGTCTATTTTAACTGTTTTGAGGAGCTCTTCTTAGGCTGGGGTAGTAGTCCCTGAATGTGGTCGAGATAAAAAATATTTTTCCCAGTATTGTCACTTTTTTACTATACTTATTCAAGATAATGTTAATTCTAACTAGGATGGGGACACCTTATGTTACATACAGAACCACTATGGGAAAAAAGGTGATATTTATGGTATTATGATATTGCATTTAATTAAGTTTTGCTGTTATTACTTTTAAAATTTATCCTTTTATGCCATTTTAAATCCAATTCACTTGTTTTTTTCTAGTAGCAAATTTCAGGTTCAAATTTATCATTTGGCAAATAAATTAAGGATTTTCATTTCAGTTAAAATTTAGAGAAATCTTATTCAAATTGTACAGCTTGTATCAAGAGAAATTTTCTTTCTAGTATATTTATCCAGGAAGAGTCTAGCTACATTAATCTGCCTATATCTGAACAGATCAATGCTCAGAGAAAATGCATCAGTTAGTCAGACATCTGTTCTATGAAGTAAGTCCTACAGAACATAGGGACTGAAAGTAGAGACTCAGTGATTCCCCAAAGATAAAGCAATGTGGAATTTAGGCAGGCAAAAGTTAACACATGTGCATATACACATGACACACACAACTGTATTAACAGTATTTTTATTTGACAAGAATAGTAATTCATTCTTGGGGAAAAATGCTCATACAGAGACAAAAACATAATTAAATGAATATAAATGAAGATAGATTTTAACCACTAAAACATGGGGTACCCCTTCAAGTTGTGTTTGAGCCTCTGAAAAAAAGAGTTTTTTTATTATATAATGAATAAAAACATATGGAACATTGCACATCTCAGTAAGTAAATTCCCAAGTGGATACGATATTTAGGGAACACATAACTTAACAGTCATTGACATTAAGTACAGCTTTCTTTTTCTCTTCCCCTCCATCCTTCCTCCTTCCCTCCCTCCCTCCCTTTCTTCCTTCCTTCCTTGATTTCTTCCTTCCTTCCTCTTTCCCTCCCTCCTTCCCTCCTTCCTTCCTTTTTCTTTTTCTTAGGCTACCATTATGTAAAGAAAAATCATTTTTTTCATATAACAGTCATTTATTCCTCAGCCATTTAATAAACATTGAAAAGTTTACAATATTACATTTCTAATTCTATCCTCTTATTGAAAAGTAGTTTCATCTTTAGTTGTTTAATTTTTTAGCTCTTTTAATCCCAAGATCCAAGTTTCTTAAATGTATATTGACACACCAGAAGGAAGAAAAATGTCAGGAGAGAATTAAGGAGTTTCAAGAAAGAAAATATTTTACTTTAATCTGGAAAATACAGGTGAAAAATGCCCTAAGATTTTCTTCTGGCTAAATAGAGCCATTTCAAATCTCTCAAAATGACATCACTGAAAGTATCTTAAATACCTTATATCTTCTGTAGTTATATATGCATAACATGCAAATTAATATGAATTAAATAATAGGTGTATCTTTAGTGTTTAAAAATTCAAACATTCACAAAGCATATTCAAAACAATTTTAAAAATTGTCCTATCAGCAAGAATCCATTTTATATTAAAATGTTCTAAGCATTTAATTGTCTTGCAGTTGTTACATGGAAATTATAGAGCAGTTACCCATTTTCTATGTGGATATAATTATTAGTAGTTCTCTACATGCAGGTTTATATTTAGATATTTCCTGCTGTTTTGACTGCAATATTAAAATCTAAAAATTAGACAACTCTCAATTTGGTGGTATTCAAGATTTTCTACTTAAAATCTGCTGGATATTTTCATGTAAATTAGAAAAACATCTTTTATTCTTTTCCATATAGTACAGGTTTCAGCATTGTATCTCTACATCTAGAATCTTTAATGTGGACCAATTTTCCATCCTAGGCAATTAAGATTTAATTTCAATATACCAAGTTTTTGTATGTTTAAAGAAACAGAATCTGCATGTTTTCCCTTCATTTTGTTTTTGCTCATTTTAAAAAGAAAATTCTGACTATAAAGTAATAAATAGTCACACACACATACAACATAATGAGGTAATTTTCTTCATTATCAACAATGTTTAAGAACATTACAGGTTAAAAATCTATATTAATCCATAAATATATTGGAAATTATACATTTAAAGTTAATTTTCTTATTTAAATAGCCTAACATTCTACATTGTAGCAATGCAGATATAGAAATAACATTTTGTTAATTATTTATGAAAAAATCTTTAATTATTTTCCTTAGATAACTTGCTGATCATCTCACTTTCTTCCTGCAGTTGCAAAAAGGCATTTTATCACAGCCAGCTGCTAGTCAACTTAGGCAGGCACACTGTTTGCTCTACAAGATATACTTTTTTGGTTTTTCATTTATTTAAATGAACAACTTTCATTGTTTAATTTCAAAAATACTCATACCTTCAATTAATTTAGATTAAGAAAGAAAACATAAAAAAACACTCAAAATTAAAAGGAATAGTATAATAAATACTCATATGTTCATCATTCAGCTTCAACAATTACCAACATTTTGCCAATCTTACGTCATCTCTTCCCCAGTTCTTCCCTTTCCTCATTTACTGAGTATATTTTTGGGATATAATTTAAAGTAACAATGTAATTTTTTCCATAAATGCTTTGATAAACAATATTACTGTTTTTTATTGTAGATTGCTGATGTAGAACTCCTATACTTTAATTCTTTCAGTAGAATTAGTAAAAATATTTATTTTATTATTCTATTATTTCAGTAGAATATATAGTATTTTGATACACACATAAACATACATGGTAAGTACTAATTCAGAATTAAAGAAAAATAATTTAAATGAATTCAATTTGTTTTAGATGTTTAAATTGTACAAGTCAAGACTCCATTGTTTATTGCCTAGATCATTAATTACTCTCTTAAATGATCTTCCACACTTTCTCTTGCTCAGTCTCTAAACACAGTAACTAGCTAAAATATTTAAAACCTAAGTTGGATCATGGATCTGTGCTCAAAACCATCTAATAAATTTTCATATCATTCCAAACAAAAACCACAGTCCTTACAATGGCCTACAAGGACTGGCCTCTGTAATGCTTCTTCTTCCTCTTGGATCACTCTGCTTCATTGTCATGGCCTTCTTGCTTTTTCTCAAACTCACTAGGTTCTGAACTCAGGATTTTCTCACTGTCTATTCTCTATACCTAGAATGTTAGTGGCTTACTTCCTCATCTCCTTCAAATCTTTATTCCAGTTAACATTCCTGTTGAGGGCATCTTAAAAAGAATAATAAACAGAATAAAGCTCCATACCTATTTCAGGACTCCAGGACTCCTTTCTTCTTCTTATCATTATCAAGTCTGACCTACTATATTGATTATATATTTTGCTTAATGTCTACCTCCTCCTTCTAGAATTTAAAGACCATGAGAAAAGAGAATTGGGGGCTGTTTTGAAAATGCCTGGGCATGATAGGCAATCAATACATGTTTAAGTAAACTGAATAAACAGTGAAACTAGGAGACCTTCGCAGTCCTCCTTTTCAATATTGGATATGAGGTTCTCGCACTCCATATTAGTGATCCTAGATGATGAACAGCCTGCACAGATTATGATTCATATAATTGGTTATTTTCTCATTTCTACCTAATCACACAGGCAGAATGCTACCACCTTGCCTCTGTTGTACTATTTTTCTTTTCAATATTTTATTATGAACAGAGTTGAAATAATTTTACAGTGAATATAATACCAGCTAGATTCTACCACTGATATTTTATCTTTACACTCCCTTTAGCATATATTTATCCACCTAACCATCTCTCTTTGCATCCATTCATAGATCTTGAGTGTGATACACTTTAAAGTTAGTTTCAGTCATGAGTATACTTTCCACAAATGCTTCAGCATGCATATCATTTACGAAAGTTCAATCTTTTTAACTTGTCTTCCCTTTGACATGTAATTTACACACAACAAAGTATACAAATCTTAAGTGTACATTTTCTGAGTTTAAACAGATCCATGACACCAGAAATATTACCTTATGCCCCTTCTTGCTCATTCCCACTCATACCCCTACAAGGCACCCATAATCCCAATTTTTTAATATGGAATATATACTTCTTCTATAACATCATATAAATGAAGAAACTTATTTATGCATTTAATATAAAGTTCATTTCACATAGCATAATGTTTTTGAGATTCATTCATGTTTTGGGGTATATCAGCATTCCATTCCTTTACATTGCTGAGTAATATTATTTTATACAGATACATGATATGCTATTTATACAATATCCTATTAATAGACACTTGAGGCAGTCCAAATTTCTGACATGGACATCTTTCCAAGTCTTTTTGTGGACATATGTTTTCTTGTCTCTTACGTAAATACCTAGTAATAAAATGGTAGGGTTATAGCTTAAATATATGTTTACATTTATAAGAGATTTCCAGAGCTTTTTTGATTACACCATTCATCACTAGTACCAATAATATATGAAAATTCTAGTTGTTCCACATCCTTGGCAAAATCTGATTTTTTGGTCTTTCCAATTTTAGTCATTCAGCTAGGCATGATTTTTATCTCTTTATGGTATTAATATGTACTTTCTGATGTCTAATGATATTGAAAATATTTTTCATGTGTTAATTTATTATTCATATATCTTCTACTGTGAAGTGTCTCTTCACATTATTTGACTTTTTATTATTGAGTTATGCAAGTTCTTTCAATATTCTTTTTGAGATAAATATTGCATAAGTATTATCTCTCAAATTGTGGCTTTTCTATTCATTTTATTAATTAATTTTGGTGGACAGAAGTTTTCAAACTGATAAAGTCTAATTTATCAATATTTCCTTTCATTTTTATTGCCTTTTGTGTCCTAAGAATCTTTGCTTACATGCAAGTCATAAAATTATTCTCTCATATTCCCTCTATGTTTTCAGCTTTTATATTTATCTTCATGAACAATCTTGAATTGATTTTTAATTTTGGTGTGAGGTAGAGGTCAAAGTTCCTTTTTAAAAAAAATATGGATATCTAGTTATACAAACACCATTTGTTAAAAAGACTTTCTCCCATTGAAATAATGTTAGCTGTTAAAAAGATAAAATTATGATATAAGTGTGGTCAATTTAGAAGCAGTATAATATATTCTATTTATCTCTTTGTTGAATTGTATGTCAAAACCACACCTCCTTGATTACTCTATCTTCTAATTTCTACTTTTAGTTTGAAGTCAGATAATGTACATTCTCTACCTTTGTTCCACTTCTTCAGGATTGTCTTGGATATTCTAATTCATAAGCATTGCTGTATTAATCTTATCATTAGCTTGTCAGTTCACACAAAACATAACAAAGATAATTTTTCTTTTTGTTGTGTTTTTGTTTTGAAAATTTTCCAAAATTTCCGACTTACATTTCTATTTAATTAATCTTGTAGAAAAAAATCTAATCATAATTTCTTAAACTTCATCTCTTATGTTGTTCTTTTTACAGATACTACTAAATTAATCAGTATACCAAAATAATCATAACATCAGCAAGACATTACTAAATTTTAATTAACAGATAAAGAAATACTTACATTGAGAATACTTTGATATTGATGGTCTTGTGATTTCCTACTTATTAAGTAGTTTATAGAGATTTTTTATGGTATTTCAATTAATTTTCATGTGACTTTTTATCAGTTTTTTTTAAGCTCTTTATTGGAATATAGAGATTTTAAACTATCAAATATAAGAAGGTAGTTAGAATCACAAAACATATTTAATGAAAATAATTTTCCTATCAAAGCCATTTTTTGACCCAAGAGCTGCCAATTTCATTTCTTCATCCTGAAGTCTCAATTCTGGAAATTAAAATTAAAGGCTGTAAATGTATTATTAAACATATTGAGATTTAGTTTCAATATTAGCTACAGCTATATTTTGTTTTTATGCAATTTGCAAATAATATCTGTTGATGATATCAAGGTAATTATATCTCAATTAAATATTATTATATGTAGTCATCAAAGTGATGTTGATAATATTGTGTTTAATAAGTTCTCTCATAGCTAACCCTTGCAATGCTGATAGATACAATTTAAATTTATTTAAATTTATTTATACCTCTATTCCATCTTAAAATATTGGAGATATATCAACAAAATCATAAATCTGTCACTATGGGCTCAAATTATTAGTAAGATGCATGTGCTAATTAATTCATAAAGTACACATTAACTAAACTGCTATATACTTTGTGCCATACACTGTGTTTAGCTTTTTTGTACAAACATAAAGTAGTAAGATTGGATAGAGAAATACATAAGGCAAAAATAACAGGAGAAATATTAGACTGTGGAGTATATGGTACAAGTCATGGTAAGCTGAATTCTAGGATACCCCCACTACTTTTACACATCCTTGTGTACCTGCCCCATATAATTCCCTGAACAGTAAATTCATGTATTTTACATATGCGGTTTGGTTATGTTATATGGTAACCTTGAGCTTAAGAAAGAGAGGCACTAGTGATTCCCTAACCAAGAATGTTAAGGTGGTTAAATGAGGATAGATTCAAGTTCTGCTACAATAAATTGCAAATTTTTTCCCGGCTCCTGATTATGTGAGAGCAGTGAACTTTGCTTACTTAAACATGCAGTTTAGGAGACTGAGAGCTCAAGGATCAGGTTCTCTCTCCTGAATCTGATGTTTGAACCTACTAAATCTCTATATACAGCTCTAAATCAAATGGGTAATGGGACACTTAGCCAACTACCCTATACCCATGTCCATGAGTTTCCCTCCAGTGAACACTGCTCAAGCCAGCCTAGTGCATTTGATTTGTGGCCATTTTCTTTTGTTTGCATGAAAGTTCAACACTCATAAGGAAAAACACAAAGTACCCAGTAGACCTCACAAACACTGCAATATGCATTTGCTGATGAAAGAATTGGATGAATAATGTTCAACTTTATAAATTATTAGATGGTGGGTGAAACAAATAATGCTTTTAACTGTATCCACATATGCATAAATCCTATAAATACTAATCGGTGATGACTCAAGGCCCAGGTTTTGTTCCCTACCTGTAGTTAAACTGTAATGAATAGAGTAATCTGAAAGTTTGGAGTCAAATTGTGACCCAAGCACTGGATCTAGAATCTCTTTATGTTAGCCACCTCCCCGAAAATCTTGCTTCTATGACACAAACACCAAAGCTAATCCATTCGTCATCTCCCTATCATGGCTCACTGCTTTGTCCTTACTAGACAACAGAGAAATGTGCAACTTCCTCTTCAAGCAAATGTCTCCTGACAGAAGGATGAATTTTATTTTACATTTTACTTTTGTATACTTCCTGACTCGCCACCTTATCTTAACTTCTTAACTTCTGTGATCCTATATCCTCATGGCTCCTTAGAGTGTTTCTTATGAAATAGTAGCTCTACTCTCTGTTTGTATCTCTATGCCTGTCTCTCTGCCTGTCTCTGTCCATCTCTCTCATGACTTACTTGACTCCTGACCTCATCACAGACTTAAGTTTGAAACTTCTGTTACTTGACTACAGTCTGTTCTGACTTCTAATTCCAATTTCCTCCTTGATCACTGCTTTCTAGTCACATTTCTTTTGTAACCACTAACCTTCATTCCCATCTTTGTCTTGGCTCCAAGTATCATACTTGGTCTGGTCAGTATACCGTAGTGTGTATGCCATAAACGATATCGAGTTTAAAAGTAAAGTATACATCGTCACTGTCACCAAGTATCTCCAGGGAACAAATCATCCTCAATAGAGGTGGGCTTCATATCTTTACTAAAAAAAAAATGCGGCAATGAAACAGAAAACTTATACAAGGCATCCTCAAGATATATTAGAGTGTACGTGAAGAACAAAAGAGGTTAATAAAAATTCCCTTGAAAAGTCCAGTGACAGATGAAATAATTCAAATTTTTAATGCATCTCAGAAGAGAATGTAAAATTATAATTGACTACTGAGTGTAAAGATGAACAATACCTAACATGAAGATATATATTTCTGAAGAGGATAAATGGAAGAAATTAACTTTTTTCTTTAAATCATTATTAACTTCAACTTAAAAAAGTAAAGATAAAGGGAAAAAGATAAAGGGAAAATACAAAAGCAGTCAAACAAGAAATCGAAAACAAGTCTGAAAAATTAATTCCTACTTCTACCATAAAAATAGAAGATATGTACATTTTAAATAATTAATTTTATCACATCTCCTCCTTTCTTAGCAAACACAATTTTTGCTCCTACACATCACAGAACAATAGTTTTATGTAGAGAGCAATTATGTGTTGGTAGCTTTTATAAGGTACTTTATTTTCAGGAGAAAATAGCACAACATTGTAAATCAACCATACTTCAACAAAAAAATTTTTTTAAAGGTACTTTATTTTAAAACAGCTTCATTAAGGTGTGAACAGCATGCAATAAACTGAAATTTAGAGTGCATGATTTGATAAGTTTTGATGTATTATATATACATTAGAAAACCATCACCTAAACAGGATAATTAACATATCAGTCACCTGAAAATTTTCTTCATACTTTTTTTTTTAGCTCTTTATTGGAATATAATTGCTTTACACTATTGTGCCAGTTTTTGTACAACAAAGTGAATCAGCTGTATTTATACATATATACCCATATCCCCTCCCTCCCGTGACTCCCTGCCACCCTCCCTATCCCAGCCCTCTAAGTCATCACACATCATTGAGTTGATCTCCCTGTGTTATTCATACTTTTTAGAGTCTTCCATCAATCCCTCTGGCCCTGCCCCCAACAACCACTGATCTGCATCACTACTGACCAACATAGGTTAGTTTGCATTGTGTAGACTTTTATATAAAAGGGATTACAGTATGTAATCTCTTTTTTTCAGTTTGACTTCTAAAACTCAGAATAATCATTTTGTGATTCATCTATGTCATTGCATGGTATCAGTAGTTCACTTATTTTTCCTGATGAATTGAATTCCATTATATGTATATACTATAATTTACTTGTCGCCTCCTCTGTTGTTGAATTTTCTTGTTATTTTGAGTTTGGGGCTATTATAAATAAAGTTACTATACACATTCATGTATAAATCTTTGAGTGGCCATATGTTCAATACTTAGGAATGGAGTGGGAGGATCATATAGTAGGTATAGCTTCAATTTCCAAGAAACTGCCATACTATTGTTCAAGGTTGTTGTTCCATTTTACATTCCCATCAACAGTTTATAACAGTTATAATTTCTCTACACCCTCACAATGGTCAATCTTTTTAATTTTAGACATTGTAATAGGTGTGTAGTGGTATCTCCCTATTGTTTTAATTTTCATTTTTAATTAATGATGTAAAGTCCCTTTCAAGTGTTTATTTGACACCTGAATATTTCTAAAGCATCTACTAAAATATCTTGTCCCCATTTTTTTGATTATTAGTTTTCATACTGAGTTTTGAAATTAAAAAATATTATGTGTATGTGTGTACATATGTGTATGTGTGTGTATATATATATATATATATATATAAATCTTTTGCAAGCCAAATTTGGAAACAAATTATGCAACAATTCCTTATAGGGTTCCATTTTAAGGAGTAGGGAGGTAGTATATGTAATGCATTTATCACACAGCCTCTCACATAGTAACCCATCAGTAAATAGTTACTTTTCAGTTATTTTTGCTACTGTTGCAAGTAAACAAACTCTGAATCTCACTACTGTGTTGTAGAAAAGCAAGCAATTAGTGCAAGTTTCCTATGCTGTGTTATGAGAATAATGGTAATAATTCTAAAAGAAATAGTAGAATTGGGACACAAAGCTTACTTGAAATTAAAAATACAGAATAATATTTTAGGGATTTTAAACTGTACACATCTTTTCCTCCAAATTACATAACATTATGATTGAAAATTAAGGAGTATTGGGAGCAATCAACACCTCTGAGTTTTATCTAGAAAGGAAACAAGGCTGAGAATTGGGTGGATGGTGAAATGGAAGCTTTATTACTGTACTACATTTGATTATAAAATGAGTAAATAAAAGTGGAAATCACATTTTCAAATTATCTCTAATTTAGAAAGAATAATTTTTATATAATTTGATATGGTATAAAGACTGGGTATTCATTGATGGAGTTACTTGGCTATATCTACTTAGAGCACTTGACATTTTAAATAAACTCAAATTGATACATTGGTAAGAACATTCTCCTGTACCAACAATAAATCTAACTTAGTTTTAATTTGAGTGAGATAGAAGACTTTAACTTTCATTGAAAATATCTCTAAGTTAAATTATAAAAGAAGAGGTGGGGTAAAAAAACGGAGAGCAGCCTCTTGATCATCTATATGTCTTCTCTGGGAAAATGTCTATCTGGGCCCTCTGCCCATTCTTTAATTGGTTGTTTGTTTTCTTAATATTGGGTTATATGAGCTGTTTATAATTAACCTCTTATCAGACATGATTTGCAAATCTTTCCTCCCATTTGGTGGGTTGTCTTTTGGTATTGTTGTTGGTTTCCTTTGCTGTGCAGAAGCTTTTTCGTTTGATGTAGTCCCAAGTAAATGTTACTATTGTAAACTGTTTAATTTTGCTTTTCTTTCCCTTGCCTGAGGAGATATATCCAAAAAGATATTGCTAAGACTGATGTCAAGGAACATATGGCCTATGTTTTCTTCTAGAGGTTTTATGATTTCAGCTGTTACATTCAAGTCTTTAAGCCATATTAAGTTGATTTTTGTGTATGGTATAAAAGAGTGGTCTAGTTTCATTCTTTTGCATGTGGCTGTCCAGTTTTCCCAAAACCATTTATTAAAGAGACTATTCTTTCTCCATTGTATGTTCTTTGCTCCTTTGTTGTAATTAATTGTCCACATATGTGTGGGTTTATTTCTGGAATCTCAATTCTGTTCCATTGATCTGTGTGTCTGTTTTTTCTGCCAATACCATGCTGTTTGGATTACTATAGCCTTGTAGTATAATTTGAAATCAGGTAATGTGATACCTCCTGCTTTGTTACTTTTTATCATGATTGCTTTGGCTATTTGGAGTCTTGTGGTTCCATATACATTTTAGGATTTTTGTTCTATTTCTGTGAGAAATGTCATTGAGATTTTGATAGGGATTGCATTTAACCTGCAGATTGCTTTAGGTAACATGGACATTTTAACAATGTTAATCTTCCAATCCATGGGCATGAAATATCTTTCTATCTTTTTGTGTATATCTTCAGTTTCTTTCAATAATGTCTCATAGTTTTCAAGGAACAGGTCTTTCATCTCCTTAGTCAAATTTTTTCCTAGGTATTTTGTTCTTTTGTTCTTTTGCTACTGTAAATGAGATTGTTTTCTTAACTTCTCTTTCTGCTAGTTCATTGTTAGTGTACAGAGATGCAACAGATTTTTGTATATTGATTTTTTATCCTGGAATTTTTCTCTATTTGTTTATTATTTCTAACAATTTTTATTTCCAACATTATTTCTAATAGTTTTTTTTTTTGGTGGAGTTTTTAGGATTTTATACATATAAAATCATGTCATTCACAAATAGTGACAGTTTTACTTCTTTATTTCCAATTTGGATGCATTTTCTTTTTCTTACCTAATTGTTTATGGCTAAGATTTCCAATACAATGTTGAATAATAGTAGCAAGAATGGGCATCCTTGTCTTGTTCCTGATCTTAAAGGGATAACTGTCAGTTTTTCACCATTGACTACGTTAACTATGGATTTGTTATATATGGTCTTTATTGTGTTGAGGTATATTCCTTCTACACTGATTTTATTGAGTTTTTTCATGAATGAGTGTTAAATCTTGTCTAATGCTCTTTCTGTGTCTATTGAGGCTATCATATAATTTTTATCTTTCATTTTGTTAATGTGGTATATTACATTTATTGATTTGTGGATGGTGAATCATTCTTGCATCCCTAGAAAAAATATCACTTGTTCATGGTGTATGATCCTTTTAATATATTGTTGTATTGGGTTTGCTAATATTTTGCTGAGGATTTTTGCACCTATATTCATCAGAGATATTGTCCTGTAATGTTCTTTTCTTGTGTTGTCCTTGTCTGGTTTTGGTATCAGGATGATCTTGACCTTATAAAATGAATTAGGAAGCATTCTGTCCTTTTCAATTTTTCAGAATAATTTGAGAAGGATAGGTGTTAATTGTTTGAATATTTAGTATAATTCACCTCTGAAGTCATCTGGTCCTGCAATTTTTTGTTTTGGGAGGTTTTGATTGCTGCTTCAATCTCTTTATTTGTGACTGATCTATGCAGATTTTCTATTTCTTCACAATTCGGTCTTGGAAGATTGTGTATTTCTAAGAATTTATCCATTTCCTCTAGGTTGTTCATTTCATTGACCTATAACTGTTCATAGAATTCTGTTTTAATACTTTGTACTTCTGTGGTATCCATGGTAATTTCTCCTCTTCCATTTCTGGTTTTATTTATCTGAGCCCTCTCTCTTTTTTTCTTAGTGAGTCTAGCTAAATATTTGTCAATTTTGCTTATCTTTTCCAAAAAAAACAGCTCTTAGTTTCATTGATCTTTTCTATTGTCCTTTTAGTCTCTATTTCATTTATTTCCATGCTGATCTTTGTTATTTCCCTTCTTTCTACTGACTTTGGGCTTTGTTTCTTCTTCTTTTTCTAACTCCTTAAGTGTAAGTTTAGATTGTTCATTTTAGGGTTTTTTTTGTTTGTTTTTTGTGTTGCTATAAACTTCCTTCTTAATACCCTTTTGGTGCATCCCATAGCTTTTGGTATGTTGTATTTGTATTTTTATTTGTCTTCAGGTATTTTTAAAATTTTCCTTTTGATTTCTTTGTTGACACAATAGTTGTTCAGTAGTATGTATTTAGTCTCCATATATTTATGATTTTTCCAGCTTTCTTCTTGTAACTGATCTGTAGTTTCATACCATTGTGGTTGGGAGATACTTGAGTTTATTGAGACTTGTTCGCAACATATGATCTACCCTTGAGAATATTCCATGTGCATTTGAGAAAAATTGTCTACTGCATTTGGATGGAATGTCCGGTATGAATCTATTAAGTTCATTTGGTCTAATGTTTCATTTAAGGCTGCTGTTTCCTTCCTGACTTTCTGTCTGGATAATCTATCCATTGATGTAAGTGGGGTGTTAAAGTCTCCTACTATTATTGTGCTGTTTTCAATGTCTCCCTTTAGGTCTGTTAATAATCACTTTAAAAATTTTGGTGCTCTCATGTAGATGCACGCATATTAAAAACAACTATTTTTTCTTGATGAATTGTCCTCCTTATCATCATATAATGATTATTTTTGTATTTTGTTACCTTTTTCTGGCTTGAATTCTATTTTGCCTGATGTAAGTATGGCACTCACCCACTTTCTTTTGGCTGTCATTTTCTTTGTATATCATCTTCCATCCCTTCACTTTGAGTTTATGTATGTCTTGAGAGTTGAGATGAGTCTCCTGAAGGCAGCATATTTAGGTCTTTTAAAAAAAATTCTTCCATGTCTTTTGATTGGTGAATTCAATCCATTTATATTTAGGGTCATTACTGATAAATGAGGACTTGTATTGTTATTTTATCTTTTTTTTCTGGTAGCTCTAGATCTCCATAATTTCTTTTTCTTTGTGCTTCTGTCTCCCATTTTAGTTTGATGGTTTTATATGATGTTTTTCTCAGGTCCTTTTTAATGTTTTTTTGTTGCTACTTTAGATTTTTGTTTTGTGGTTAGCATGGGGTTTGCATAAAATGTCTCATAGATAAAATAGCATCTTATTAATTTGGCTATATGAATTCCATCCTTTTACTCTTCCCTTTTTATGTTTTGTTGTCTCAAGTTATCACTTTTTATGTTCTGAGTTTGTTACCGAATTGAAATAGCTATAGCTTTTTTTTTTTTTTTTACTGCTTTTTTCCCCTTTAATCTTTATGCTATAATGAAGTGTTTAACAACTTATTCTAATATAAGGTTACCGTTTTCTGATTCTGTTTATCACCTTACTCAAAGTTTTATGAACTTTTTTCTTTTTGTTTCAATTAAAAGAGTTTCTTTCAACATTTCTTGTAAGGCAGCTCTAGTGGTGATGAATTCCCTCAGCTTTTGTTTGTCTGGGAAAGCTTTTATTTTTCCTTTATATCTGAATGATAATTTTGCTGGACAGAATATCCTTGGCTAACAGTTTTTATCTTTCAGTATTTTGACAATGTCATTCCACTCTTTCCTGGCCTGTAGAGTTTCTGCTGAGAAATCTGCTGATAGCCTAATGGGGTTCCTTTGTAGTTTGTCTTCTTTTTAACTCAGCTGCCTTAAAAATTTTCTTTTTCATTGACATTTTACAATTTTTATAACTTGTCTTAGAGAGGGTCCTCTTGCATTGAGGTAATTAGGTGTTCTCTTATCTTCATGAACATGTACCCCAGTTCCTTCCCTGGGTTTGGGAAGTTCTCAGCTATTCTTTCTTTTTTTTTCAATTAATTAATTAATTTATTTACTGGCTGTGTTGGGTTTTTGTTGCTGCACATGGGCTTTCTTTAGTTGCGGCAAGCGGGTGCTACTCTTCATTGTGGTGTACGGTCTCCTCATTATGGTGCCTTCTCTTGTTGTGTAGCACAGGCTTTAGGTGCATGGGCTTCAGTAGCTGCAGCACATGGGCTCAATGATTGTGGCTCACAGGCTCTAGAGCACAGGCTCAACAGTTGTGGTGCACGGGCCTTGTTACTCTGTGGCATGTGGGATCTTCCTGGAGCAGGAATAGAACCCATGCCCCCTGCATTGGCAGGCAGATTCTTAACCACTGTGCCACCTAGGGAGTCCCATCAGCTATTATTTCTTTAAATATTCTTTGCTTCCTTCTCTGTCTCCTCTCCTTCTGTTATACCCCTCATCATTATGTTGTCCTTCTAATGGAGTCAAATTCTTGTAGAATTTCTTTATTTTTTCAATATCTTACTTCTTCTCATCTTTTACCTGTATCATGTCTAGGTTTCTATCTTAAAGCTTGCTAATATTCTCTCCCTTATGGTCTTCTCTATTCCCACTGCTTTCTAAATGCATTCTTTATTTCACTTATTGAGTTCTTCAGCTTCAAACTTTCTGATTGGTTCATTTTTAGAGTTTCAATATCTTCAGTAAAGTATTACTTCTTCTGTTCATTTATTTTGAATCCTGAGATAATTGAACTGCCTTTCTGAGTCTTCTTGTAGTTCATTGAGTCTCTTCATGACAGATATTTTAAATTCTTTATCAGTTAGATCACAATATTTTATGAGTTTAAATTTGGTTTCTGGAGAATTGTTATTTTCCTTTTGTGATGCTGTGTTAATGTAATTTTTCTTGGTGCTTGATGAGCTGTTTCTCTGCTAATGCATATGAAGTAGTGAACACCTTTCTTTAGGTAAAGCTTTTTTTACTTGACTTTAACAATTCAACAGGTTAGTAATTGAGGCCTTTTTTTTTCATATACCACAAGTTTTTTATTTCTCTTACCTGAACTGTCTCTGGCTGTATTTTAGAATCAATATTTTTTACCTTCTACCACCACCCTGAGGTGTCACCTTGTGCCCTAATTGATTGTGCCTCCAGGGTTGCTGATGCCTTGCTGCTGCTGGTGTCACTGGTGTCAGTCCATGGGATACTGGGATGGCAAACACCTCCACCACATCTGGATTTGTTTGAGTTGTGGGCTCCACTGCCTTGGGTGGGTGGGGGAAGGTTGGAGGAGGATTGCAGGGAGTTAGGGGTCACAGGCACATCTGCCACATCTGGGGTTGTCAGGTTTATAGGTGTCACCACTGCAGGTGGGGAGGTTGAAGTGGTGGGTGCCTCTGCAGGGAGAGAGATGGGGTCGCAGGCCTCATTGCCGCTGCTGCCCATTTCTCTGTGGCCATCAGCACCACTGTGGCTAGAAGGCTGGAGTCATTTGTGCCACCTCCCCTGCTGCTGCTGGGTTCTCTAAGGCTATGGGCTCAGCTGCTATGACTAGGGGGGCCAGGATTGTATGCACTGCCTATGTTGTTCCTCAGTTCCACCTCTTCTATGTGTACAAGTCCACCCACCTTTAGGTGTACAGATTTGTGAAACTCTCCTGCATCCTGGTGTGTTAAATAGAGGAAACTTTGTTGAGTTATAAAAGTTTTACTGGTTGTAGATTGACGGGGAGAGAAAAAGGGAGTGTCTCATACCATTATGATGTTGACCAGAACTCTGTTACTTTAATTTTCATTTCACCCATCACCCTTTTTTGATAGGTTTTTGACAAGTTTTATTTCCATGTAAAAGGGTCATAATACCTTTATTTCATTTAGTAATATCTTTATTAAATTAAATTTCCCATAAACTTGAAATTTGTTTTTATGGAAACCTGAATACATCAGCTCCACTTCAACTAGTTTAAGCTCTTAAAAATTACAGAAGTGACATGAGACATTGACCCTGTTTTGAGCATATTAAAATTCAGCCCATAGCTCCGTGCAAAGAAAGAGGAAGCGAGAATGAGAAATTATATTGGCTGAAAAAATTAAACATTAAGAGTAGGGCTCTTCTGGCAGAATTTGAGAATTATGACAATACACTTTCTAACACAGTAAGAATTTCACTAGAAAGAAGGATACAATCTAGCAGGAAAAAAATGAAGAGAAAATAGTCCACGTAGTGGATTCCTAGAAACATTTTTTATATATAGGACTGTGTTTTGCCCTTAGCAGTGAAAGCATAGAGTCCTAACCACTGGACCACCAGGGAATTCCCATCTAGAAGTGTTCTTATTCAATACAGTCTCAGTCACTGACTATAATGCAGGAAAAATCTAATCACTAGAAGATAGATGTGCAGTCAAATGGGGTTCAAGGGTATCTTACAGTCGCAAAAGAAAATGGAGTTCTAGACAAGAAAAGAGAAACAGAATTCCAATTTTATGGGTGTATAACACAATCCATAAGAAGAAATTCAACAACAATATAAGTCAAAGGCTAATTATGTATTCCAAATATGTGCATATGCTTTTACTAAGCAGTTATACTGCAATTCTACACAAGGTACACAACTGAAATTCCTAATGTACTTATGTTGTCTTCAAGACTGATTCAAAAAAAAATTTGCTTAACAGTGTGTAATTCAGTGATTTAAATGTCAATTATTTTAAGCTCAATTTATTTTGGTATTTAGTTTTAGCCATTATTATAGTTGAAAAAGATAACCAGAAAAAAAGATTCAAATGGGAAAAGGGCACCGATAACTGCTCTTACTAAAGATGACATTCATTTTTCAATTTCATTTATTGATTATGCAAAATTATTTAAAAATAAAATTTACTAGTAAATTTTCAAAAAAAAAAAAAGACTGACAGATTTATCAGTAGATAGAACTATGCAGAGAGTATGAGTAAAAGAAAGAAACTACATAATTTAAGATATAACATTTAGTCAAAAGACCAATTTGTACCACGAGCCATATTTTAAGTCTCAAAAGCCACATTGTGGCTAGTGGTTACTGTATTGAGCAGTGCAGATATAGAAAACATCCATTATTATAAAAATTATATTAGAAAGATATGTCCGAAATCTTTAATAAAAGAGACAACATTCAGTGTGATAATCTTAAATGGTAATAGAGGGCATTTCTGGCTTGGAACTGCTAAATTTGGCAAGTCAGTATTCCCCTCTCCACTACCTTCACTCCATTCCTCAGACTATAAATTTTTAGATTTTTCTCTCCCCCTTTATAATTTTGGTGACAGTTCATTAAGCAATAGTTCCACATAAAACATATTTATAAGAATCATTACAAGTTATAGTATAATGTAGTGTATTATAATTATAATACAAAAGCATTTTATGTAAATCCATAGTGATATATTTTTAAATAAGTGAAATTTGACTTATTCAATTGTTATAGTGCCAGAGTATAATTAAAATGCAAGGTCATTTAGAAAATGGAATAAAAAATCTTTTTTTAGGACTAATATAAATATTTTGTGTGGTCAAAGAAAAATAATTGGAAAATGCTAACCTCTTTCTTTCACAAATTAAACTAATTTAGATAATTGTGATTTCCATAATTGAATTAAAGAACCATTATTTTTATGGAAGTCTATTACTTCTGGTAAAATACATAATTCTTAAACAGCCTGCATGAGTGTTATTATTAGAATAAATTTATCAAATTAAGTGACTTTTCCTGAGTGAAGTAAAATAAAAATTAGTGATATTGTGTCTTCAAGAGCAACTTTATTTAATTAGTTTCCCAGATAATTTCTCTATGTGAACAAAACTCCCAGGTACACTGGGTCTAGGTCACTCAACATCATTTCATATTCAGTTGGAATTACTTGACAATTCACTACTTTATCCTGTATTTACTATCAAATCATGTGAGACTTTCCTTGTATCTTATTCTTAATAAAAGCAATTTAGAATAATAAAATTGTTATTTCTTGGATCTCACACTCCCAATAGAGTGATATCTCTTAATCATTGATTCTAATAATCAGTGAATAGTTATCTTCAAATTGGTTCGGAATAGGTAGACATTTAATTATTGAGGTAGCAGACAATTGAACTGTTGAACTGTTGACTTTTTCACATAATTTGTTGTAGTCTTAAAAAGTTTATATAATATAGAACTGAGTGTACACCTTTGGGGAACACACATATTGATGTCCTCATTCACTAGAAACATTTTATACTTTTTAAGGGATATTGAACGTAGCTTCGGATGAAGATATATTTTCCCACATGTTAGGAGAATATTGGCTCAAACCTACCCATATGACAAAAGCTATATACATAGCTGTTGTATTTCAAGATTCCTCAAATGAATTCAGAAACAACTGAGGTGAACAGTTTTTCAGAGGTTCATCAAAATTTAAGTTTCTCTCCACAGAGCTTCAGGAAAAAACAATTGTGTTTTGGATGTTATTTTTTACTTTGGTCTTATATTTGATTATTTCTAGTAGAGAAATCATATAAAATAAAATGCATCTTATTGTTTTATGCATCTGTGCTTAAAATCCTTAGAGTTTATTATAAAGCACAAGAGCACAAGCACATATACATAAACCACAAATGCCTTAACTCATTGATTCATTGAACAGGAACATGTATCCAAACTTCTGACTAAGTGAAACAGGAAAAAAAGGCAGTGGGGAGTATCTCCTGGCCAAATAGTAAATGGTTCATGCATCACATTTATTTTCACAAAGAAAGGAAAGAAGAAACTCAATTTCAGAAAACTGAAGACATTCCTTCATTCTCTGAGTGAAAAGAAATAAAACTTTTATTTCCATATATTACACAATTTTAATATCATTTTAAATGACAGTTTAGATAAATGCAGATTAGGGAAGAGAAAATATTAAGGAAATCTCAACTCAGTAAACTGCTGTAGAAAACGAAAGTTTTCTCTGCTTTGGCTGAAAGTATTATGAAGTCTTTGAGCCATTGAACTTCCATGATGGTAATGATAACTTTAGAAAAATGTCTTTGTCTATCATAGAGGGATAATAATAACATTTGTTTCGTGGAAAAATTGAGATTCAAAGTGTTTCATGCAAAATTATCCATGGCATAGCTAAAGTTATATATTATTGGTGTTGTTATTTTGGTTATAATTATTTTAAAGCTATTATTTTGATATGTAATACGCATTTACAACACTAAAATCAGAGACTTTTATTTGGGGTGCTTCAAATATGTTTTCAGAGGAGTACTCACTCTGGTGCTCTGCAGACCCTATGATAAAACAATTAAGACTCTAAACAAAGGGATACAGTTTCACAAAAGTCAGAAATTGCTGCTTGCTACAAAATAGGCATTGGGATCTTCTATCTTGACAGAGGTAGTAGTAATAATATAATTGAGGCAGCATATATATTAGTTAAACTCATGGCCTTTGAAAACAGGCAGGCTGAGGGCTTCCCTGATGGCTCAGTGGTTAAGTATCTGCCGGCCAACACAGGGGACACGGGTTCCAGCCCTAGTCCGGGAAGATTGCACATGCTGCAGAGCCCACTAAGCCAATGCTCCATAATTACTGAGCCTGAGCTCTAGAGCCTGTAAGCCATAACTATTGAGCCCATGTGCCACAACTACTGAAGCCCATGGGCCTAGAGCCCATGCTCCACCACAAGAGAAGCCACTGCATTGAGAAGCCTGTGCACTACAATGAAGAGTAGCCCTCGCTCACCACAACTAGAGAAAGCCTGTGTGCAGCAATGAAGACCCTATGCAGCCAATAAAGAAAGAAAGAAATCTATATATAAAAAAACAAAACAGTCTGGCTGAAAATTTTTGCTACTCAATATGTATGACCTTGGACATACATGCCATCAAACACATTGAAGCCATCATTTCCTTATCTATAGAGATTATACCTCCCAAAGGGATCTTTTGAGTATATGAACTACATATCACAGTCCTTGTCACTTATTAAACTAGCATGCAATATTTAAAAAGAAATATTGTCTATTATTATTTGAAGGAAGAGAGCCTACCTAATAAATGAATGTTTCAAAAGTATCTAAAATGCCTAACATTTCTGTTCCTTAAAACTTTGAATTTTCCATTAGAAAATACCAGGGCAGTGGAGTACATGGGATAGATTTTAATGTTGTTATTTATCTCATATGCTCTGGTCCTTAGATCCAAAAGCTTCAGTTCCAGGTCAGTACTTTCTGGTTGGCAGGTAAGTGGGAAAAGTTCATAAAGCAGAAATTGTGCAAATGTTTAAAAATTTCTAAAAACTACACACACTGAAATTTGGTCTCAAAATCCCATAGGCAATATATTAACCCATGTAATATAGGCAAATTATTGGATTCACCCAGTCCATTTTTTGTGAGTAAGCACAATCAAACCTAGAGATTCCTATATCTACTAAAAAAGATAGAAACTCAATTTTAGATGTAACATGCTTATTACATTAATCAAAATTACGTGTTGACAACATACTAGCCAACAGAATCCAACACCATATTACAAGGATCATACAAGTGGGGTTTATACCTGGAATGCAAGCGTTTTTCAATATACACAAATCAATCAATGTGATACACCATATTAACAAACTGAAGGATGACCACGTGATCATCTCAATAAAGGCAGAAAAAGCTTTTGACAAAATTCAACATGCATTTATGATAAAAACTCTCCAGAAGGTGGGCATAGAGGGAACCTACCTCAACATAATAAAGGCCATTTTCAACAAACCCACAGCAAACATCATTCTCAATGGTGAAAAACTGAAAGCATTCCCTCTAAGATCAGGAACAAGACAAAGATGTTCACTCTCTCCACTACTATTCAATATAGTTTTGGAAGTCCTTGCCACAGCAATCAGAGAAGAAAAAGAAATAAAAGGAATCCAAATTGGAAAAGAAGATGTAAAACTGTCCCTGTTTGCAGATGACATGATATTATACACAGAAAATCCTAAAGATGCCACCAGAAAACTACTTGAGCTAATCAATGAATTCTGTAAAGTTGCAGGATACAAAATTAACACACAGAAATCTCTTGCATTTCTATACACTAACAAAGAAAGATCAGAATGAGAAATTAAGGAAACAATCCCATTCACTAGTGCAACAAAAATAATAAAATACCTAGGAATAAACCTAACTAAGGAGTTAAAAGACCTGTACTCAGAAAACTATAAAACACTCATGAAATAAATCAAAGATGACAAAACCGATGGAGAGATATACCATGTTATTGGATTGGAAGAATTAACATTGTGAAAACGACTATATTACCCAAAGCAATTTACAGATTCAATGCAATCCTGATCAAATTCCCAATGGCATTTTTCACAGAACTAGAACAAGAAATTTTATGATTTGTATGGAAATGCAAAAGACCCCGAATAGCCAAAACAATCTTGAGAAGGAAAGACGGAGTGGGTGGAATCAGGCTTCCTGACTTCAAACTATACTACAAGGCTACAGTGATCAAGACAGTATGGTACTGCCACAAAAACAGAAATATAGATCAATGGAACAGGATAGAAAGCCCAGAGATAAACTATGGTCAACTAATCTATAACAAAGGAGGTGAGGATATACAATGGAGAAAAGGCAGCCTCTTCAATAAGTGGTGCTGGGAAAACTGGACATATAAAAGAATGTAAAAGAATGAAGTTAGAACACTCCCTAACACCATATAACAAAAATAAACTCAAAATGGATTAAAGAGCTAAATGTAAGGCCAGACACTACAAAATTCCTAGAGGAAAACATAGGAAGAACACTCTTTGACATAAATCACATCAAGATCTTTTTTGATCCACCCCCTAGAGTAATGGGAATAAAGACATATATAAATAAGTGGGACCTAATGAAACTTCAAAGCTTCTGCACAGCAAAGGAAACTATAAGCAAGATGAAAAGACAACCCTCAGAATGGGAGAAAATATTTGCAAAAGAATCAACAGACAAAGGATTAATCTCCAAAATATATAAACAGTTCATCCAGCTCAATATCAAAAAAAAACAAACAACTCAATCAAAAAATGGGCAGGAGACCTACATAGGCATTTCTCCAAAGAAGACATACGGATGGCCAAGAGGCACAAGAAAACCTGCTCAACATCACTAATTCTTAGAGAAATGCAAGTCAAAACTACAATGAGGTATCACCTTACACCAGTTAGAATAGGCATCATCAGAAAATCTACAAACAGTAAATGCTGGAGGGGGTGTGGAGAAAAGGGAACGCTCTTGCACTGTTGATGGGAATGTAAATTGATACAGCACTATGAAGAACAGTATGGAGGTTCCTTGCAAAACTAAAAATAGAGTTACCATATAACCCAGCAATCTCACTACTGGGCATATACTCAGAGAACACCATAATTCAAAAAGACACATGCACTCCAATGTTCATTGCAGCACTATTTACAATAGCCAGGACATGGAAGCAACCTAAATGTCCATCAACAGATGAATGGATAAAAACGAAATGGTACACATATACAATAGAATATTACTCAGCTGTAAAAAGGAATGAAACTGGGACATTTGTAGAGACATGGATGGACCTAGAGACTGTCATACAGAGTGAAGTGAGTCAGAAAGAGAAAAACAAATATTGTATATTAACATATACACGTGGAATATAGAAAAATAGTACAAATCACCCGGTTTGCAAGGCAGAAACAGAGACACAGATGTAGAGAACAAACATAAGGACACCAAGTGGGGAAAGTGGGGAGGGTTGGGGGAGAATGAATTGGGAGATTGGGATTGCCATATATACGTTACTAATAAGAAAAAAAATACCAAATCGTACACTCTAAATATATGCAGTTTATTGTCTGCTAAAAAAAGCTATGTAGACATTTACTTTGAATGATCTCTGACATACAAGTATGGCTGGAATATGTGTTCATTTGTGTTATTTAGCTATTAATCCTTAGTATCTTGCCATGAGTTAGTCTATTAGATCTCTTTATAATACAAATAGAAAGAGATTGCATGTGAACAATATACAACTTAAATAGGTTCTGAAATGGAGATGGCATAATAAGATAGATCCTATGAAGTAATCATTACTTGGAGGGCAAATCCAGATGAAACACCGTATTGTGGAGTGATAGCATTGCACAGAAGTATGTAAATCCTCTGGGACACTGAGAAGGCAATGCTGTATATAAAAAACTATATTGAACTTGGATTTAGAATTCCCGGATGTGTATCATTTTGTATCATTTTTCGGACACTGGGCCAAATCATATAAATAGAGAATATAGTTTTGTTGTCTAATCTTGATTGAATAAAAACTTTAACAAACTTGATGCTTTCTCTGCTGGTGAATTCTTATATTTCCCCTTAAATTTAATAGTTTATAAAGATTATCAAGTGTATTTTCCCTTCTAGTAATTGACTCCTCTCTCCCAGGAATAATGCCTCCAAAGGATGATTTGGTTGATACGAATTTTAAAAAGATTGTTACATTTGTTTGAATTTGAGGCACTTTTACTAACAAAGTACCTAAGATGTTTACTTAATTACAGAAATAATTATTTGCATCATAAGTAATTCATTTCATGAAGTACTATGAGTCATAAAATTTTCCAGTGGGTATAAAATGATCATAAAGAGTATACACTTACAAATGATTTTCTTATTCATTAATTTATAAGGATACCAAGATAATCACTGGCTTGGTTATTAAGTTTTAATTAATGTAATAATCACATAACTACCCTCAGGCTCTACCTGTCACATTGCACATCTCTGTGATTTCCTCATGCTTCTTCATCAGCCTAGAAGACTCTTAATTTTTTTCCTAACACACGGCATATAATCAATTTTCAAGATTCATTTTAGGTATATACCTCTATTTAACATTTTTTCTGAACCCCTCTGGGAGAATTAGCTGCTATTTCCATTGGGATTACACCATAATCTTTGCTTACTTCTCTTGCCATTGTTATCATATATTTCACTATTACTGACATACATGCTTATTTCCCATTTGCAAACTTATTAATTTCCTGCAGTCAGGTTTTGATCTTACTCTGTATATCCCGTAGCCTTAGTATTTACTTTTTGGAATATAGAAGGTATTCTGCAATTTTTTGATGAATAAAAAATTCTGCCTACCTATGTTATTGTGAAAAGTATTGGGTACAATATTGGAAATAGAGAAGTAATTTTCAAGACAAATTTCAGTAATTGACCAGACTTCTGGTATATATAACATTTTTTTTGAATGTTTCACTCCTAACAATATTTATTCATGCCCTTTCTTTTCTAATGGTGTTTATTTGTTAGTTGTTCTGTATGTAGAATGAGAGAAATTCTTTCTTGCAATGGAATGAAGGCAGCAGTGCCTGAGGTATGTGTGATAGTAAGGAAATATCTTTTTTTTAAATTGCAAATTGTAATAAATTATGAGGTTGGATAAGCAAGCAGGGAAAATCAATTTTTTGAAAACATTAAAGTAATTTAATTTACTTTAAAATGGAGATTTAGCATCAAATTCTGTATACTTTTATGTAAAAGTTATAATTAAAACATTTACCAGCTAGTATAAGACTATAAATTAATATAGTAATCAATTTATTAATCAGAAACAAAATAATATTAATTTATTCCTATTTTATATATGATAAAATATCTTAAATAATCTAAGCTGTAGTACAGATCATTGATCAAAACATTATTGCAATTTCCAAACCATATTCTGAATTTTAGAAATTGTCAGTGTCATTAGCTTCAAGAGGCCTCCTGTTTGAGCCATGGCTTGAAAAAAAATTACATCAAAAATTTTTAACAAATTTTACATTATATTAACATTATTAATACACTGGCATTGGGAACTTCACTTTAGCTGGAGTGAAGCTGAGTGTCAGAACTTCCCACATGACTTGAACCCAAGGCTTAGGTTTCAGCCTGCAAAAAAACACTGACACCAATGCTACACACATTGCTGTCCTAGCCAGCTGCCGCGCTGCTTTAGAGTTGAGGCTGGGATGTGCACTTGTCTGCCGCTGTCACTTCTGTCTACCCAGAAGTTCCTGGGAGCTGCCAGTATTTAACTTTGGATCTTATTAGTTAATTCGTGGTCTTAATAAATTATATTTATTTTTCAGAATGGAGACATTTAAATAACTTAACAAATCAATCTATATCTATGAATACTGGCTAAAATATAAACTCTATTCTAAAAAGTTCCTGTTTTTCAGGGGCAGTTTTCCTGTGGTAAGCCCAAGAAGAAAAATCATCTATAAAACATGGGAGTTGAATCAATATATTAAGTATCAGTACTAGATTTTTGTGTGTGTGTACTAGATTTTTAAATTTTTTTTTATTTTTTGGCCTTGCTGCACCACTTATGGGATCTTGCTTCCCCAACCAGGGATGGAACCTGGGTCCTGGGCAGTGAAAGCGTGGAGTTCTAACCACTGGACTGCCAGGGAATTCCCTTAGCATTAAATTTGAGAGAAGAGCAGAATGTTTGTCTGTTTGTTTATATTTATTTATTTATTTAGGCTGCACTGAACAACCTGTTCCCAGACCAGGGATCGAACCCATGCCCCCTGCATTGGAAGTGTGGAGTCTTAACCACTGGGCCATCAGGGAAGTCCACTAACCTTGCTTTTTAAAAAATGCTGATTATATATGAATTTTCATTGTACAATTATATCAATTTTTATGCATTTTTGAAACTTTTCATAATAATGAAAAAACAGACCAAAAGAATAGCAAACAGAACCTGATAAACAGAACTTTGCTTAAGATGATTTTTCTAGAAGGATTTTCTTTTCAAAAAGGTAAAACTGAAGGCAAAAATACTGTTTTCACTTAGTATCATACTGAGTATTTGCTATATATTTGAAAACCAATGTTTTCAAAATGTAAGTATTTTCATTAATTAAAACAATTATTTATCAAATACCTATTTGATGCCTCTGATGTGTCAGGAGTGTTTCTAGTTGATTTTTATATCAACTACTTTTAAAATAAAGACATTTTGGGGGAATTCCCTGGTCGTCCAGGGGTTAGGACTCAGCACTTTCAATGCAGTGGTCCAGGTTCAATCCCTGTTTGGGGAACTAATATCCCACAATCTGCATGGCATTACCAAAAAATAATAATAATAGACACATTTTTTACAGATTCTTGCCCACTGAAAATTTCTGAGTTTTAAAATAAAGTAGATACTATTTCCTGAAATATTTAGAGGGAAATATGACAGAATTTAAACAATTTTAGTCTGCTCATTGGGAAAATTAAACTTTTTCAACATTTAATTAAATATAGTAGATTTTCACCTTTTGAGGAAACAAACTTTACGCCATGAAAATCCTAATTTCTTTGTAAATTAAATTATTTGTATTTTTTGCAAACAGCTTTATTGAGATATGTTACATACCATAAAAGTGCTAATCAAACACTAGACTTTTTTTTTTCTTTTTTTTTTTTTATTATTTTCTTTTGGGGGGGTACACCAGGTTCAATCAACTGTTTTTATACACATATCCCCATATTCCCTCCCTTCCTTGACGCCCCCCCCTCGAGTCCCCCCCACCCTCCCTGCCCCAGTCCTCTAAGGCATCTTCCATCCTTGAGTTGGACTCCCTTTGTTATACAACAACTTCCCACTGACTATTTTACACTTGGTAGTATATATATGTCTGTGCTACTCTCTCGCTTCTTCTCAGTTTCCCCTTCACCCCCCGCCCCCTCCCATACCTCGAGTTCTCCAGTCCATTCTCTGTATCTGCTTCCTTGTTCTTGTCACTGAGTTCATCAGTACCATTTTTAGATTCTGTATATGTGAGTTAGCATACAATATTTGTCCTTCTCTTTCTGACTTACTTCACTATGTATGACAGATTGTAGTTCTATCCACCTCATTACATATAGCTCCATTTCATCCCTTTTTATAGCTGAGTAATATTCCATTGTATATATATGCCACATCTTCTGTATCCATTCATTTGTTGATGGGCATTTAGGTTGCTTCCATGTCCTGGCTATTGTAAAGAGTGCTGCAATAAACATTATGGTACACGTTTCTTTTGGGATCATGGTTTTCTTTGGGTATATGCCCAGGAGTGGGATTACTGGATCATATGGTAGTTCTATTTGTAGTTTTTTAAGGAACCTCCAAATTGTTTTCCATAGTGGCTGTACCAACTTACAGTCCCACCAACAGTGCAGGAGAGTTCCCTTTTCTCCACACCCTCTCCAACATTTGTGGTTTCCAGACTTTGTGATGATGGCCATTCTGATTGGTGTGAGGTGATACCTCATTGTGGCTTTGACTTGCATTTCTCTGATGATCAGTGATGTTGAGCATCTTTTCATGTGTTTGTTGGCCATCTGTATGTCTTCTTTGGAGAAATGTCTATTTAGGTCTTCTGCCCATTTGTCAAACACTAGACTTTGATATGAAGTTTGGGGCTATGCTTAGCAGTCATTTGAAGAAAGACTAGTCAGACAAATATGAAGAGTGGGAGAGAAAAGTATATGCAACTATCAACTATTCTGCTCCTCTTACATATCATTCATGGTTATAAAAGAAAAATAAATTTCTGAAATTTCTATTCCAGTGTGACAAAAGTAAAAGCTTTACAAGCTTCCTATATACAGTATTACTTGAAATATTTTGGTTGTTGGCATAGACTTTCTCCCTCTCCCCCATTTCCATACTACAATCTCAATGGAAACTTAAATGCATTTTAGAAAGATGTGACAAAGATATCTGCCTAAAATGAGATGGTGTACTGCAAATCAGGCAGAATGCAGCATGCTGAAGATGAGATTCTAAGTGTTGCCAATATGTATAACTACCGAATGTATTTCACCCTCTTAAGAGTAAGAGTGGGTTTACTTGCCTGCCTCACTGATTTTTCTTGTTCATCATGTCTCATTATTTTTTATCAATATTGTAACTATTACCTCTGTTTTTTCAATAATTGGTAGTCAACTCTACAGAATTTCAAAGATCCTAAATAATTCATCTCATTTTATTCTGAAATATTTTATTCTAGCCTTATAGACTTAGTAGTTAATGACATCATGAAAATACTTTATTTCAACAGTATCCTTAGAATGTTTTTTCTTCATACCATACTGCTGACCTTAACCCTTCTGCATTTTTCCTTTGCTGATGAGCAATATCTATTCTTATATCTCATGAATTCACACCTAATTACAGTTCTACAGCACTTAATTTTATAGAGTATTTGTTTGAGATGAGGACAAAAAAGCATTTGCCAGAAAGAGAAATTGTATCTATAATCTCTTTACTGATGACATTGTAAACCTACTTCTGGAGAGTTATTAACATATGAGATTTTGGTTTTTTTTTTCACTACTCTTTAGAAGACTACTAATGATATTTTGAATTTTAAGATATCCAAATCTATATGGGAGGAATCTCAGAACTGGAATTAATTAGCAAATCTCTCTCAGGTAGCTTTAAGGATTGAGGGGAGGGGGAGAGAGAGAGAGAAATATTTGAATTTTTGATATATGTATATTCAATCACTAAAACCAGAACTATGGGGATTAGCATTGACTTTTATTTTTTAATCTTACTCCAGGTATCTAATTGCTATTGTAGTATTCTCAATTCTATCTCCTTACTATCTCCTTAACAACACCTAGAATAATTTTCTCCCTCATATCCACATTGACATTGCCTTGGTTCAAGTTATTAGCATCTCTTATTTGGCTTATTAGAAATGCACCCTTCCTGACATAACTGTCTCTAAATTTACCATCTTTCAGTTCATCCTCCCAACCATGCCAGAGAGGTCATTCTAAAGAATAAATGTAATCATGACATTTACCTATTTGAAATTCTACAATAGACCACAATGCCTAAAATATAAAGTTCAAACAGTTTAGCTTGGCACACAAATATCTCTCTGATCTGGTCCCTAGAAATCACTGTAGCCTTGCCTCAACTTGGCTTTCCCTATATTTCTAGAATGAAAAATTAATTACTGTTCACTGAATACTATGCATTTTTAGGAACTTTTAAGCTTTGTGTATGCTTGTTCTATAATTTCCTTATCACATTCTCTCAAGGAAAATGCTTAATAATATTATGTGATGTAAGTCCTGCACCATCTCATCTATAATGCTGACTTTAGTGACCACCATTTATTTTATAAAAATGAATTATTCTCCTTAATTTTCCACATTGTATGTTATGTGGACAATACTAATGTGTTAAGCATTTAATACCATTTTATTTCTTTTTCTTCCATGAGACAATATTTTTCCTATAGGCAGTTATTCTGTCTTATTTCCAAAACCTGACAGTTTAAAAATCATTAAATAGGCTAATATGTCTAACTAACATGGAGGTATTCCTGGAGAATGTTTTCATAACATTCTTCTTCTCTTCTTCCTCCATCTACATCTTCTTCTTAATAATTAAACAAATAACTGGCTACAGTAATGAATAATTAAAAGTTGGGGAAATAAGAGCCTTTCCTTACCTAAAGGGCCATGATTTTCTTTCCTGTCCTTTTCATTGAATTAGTCTATAAAATCCCTTTTAATTCTCCAGAGTCTTTAGTACTATTTTTGTCTATAAATATTTAAAAAATGTAGAAGCAGTTCAGTTTCTGGTAATGATGAATGAGCTAGTATTAAACTAATCTTCCCACAGATAACAGCTATAATGTCTGAATTCACAATATACATATGTATGCATACATACATATGAGAAAATATTTATGTATAAGAACAAAAATATATATATCTGAAGGCACTTTGATGCAGACAAAAAGGCAGAAATTGGGGAAGAGATGATCCTTAAAAGAGTGGGGTTGCAACAGGTGAGATGATCATGTGTGCAGACTTTTCTCTGAAGGCACTCTCCAGGATTCATACAAGATGTCTGAAACTCAAACAGGAATCTGCAACCTTATAATCTTGAGGAGCTGGAGGAAAAAGTTAACATAAGGGAGCAGCTGGAATATAAAGAATAAACACGCTGAAAGAGGCAGTTAGAGAGAGAAACTCCAAAATCTGTGTAAACTCCCTTCATATATTTAGATGATCCCAAATTAAACAGAAGTGTGGGAGATTCCAGAGGGTCCAGTGGCAGAGAACAATATCTAGAAAGCTGAAAGAATTTAGCAGAATCCAGAATTTCTGCAATTAAGCATCTACACCATCCAGAGCACAATCAAAATTTGTTCTACTTGTTAAGAAACAGGAAAATGGGATCAATAGTCAAGAGGAAAAGAAGTGAAACTGAAAGCAAACAAGAGTTTGAAATTTCGAAATCGAGACTTTAATGCATTTATTTTAAACATGTTTGAAGAGTTAGATGGAAACTATATTCACTGAATAAACATGTGAGTTAATCACAACTGTGAAATGAATGTAATGCAAAAGAAGCAAATTGAAATTTAAGAACTGAGAAGTAAAATATCAAAATGGATGGACCTAACAGCCTATTGTAGATTGAAGGAAAAATCGACTATATTTTAGTCCAAGAGAGACTGCTAGAAAATTTAAAAGCAGAAAAGACAGAAAAAAATAGTTTTAAAAATGAATATATCCTCAGTTTCCTGTGGTACAATTTTAAGCAGTCAGCATGTATATAACTGGAGTTTAGGGAAAGATGAGAGACATGAACAGGAAAAAAAAATGAAGATTAATGGATTCAAATATCCCAGATATGGTCAGAACCATACACTGACCGATTGAAGCTCTGTGAACCCCAATCAAAGGTAAAACAAAGAAAATCACATGCAGATACATTATGTTTAAATTGCTGAAAAATCAAGACAAATAGAAAATTTGCAAAGCAGTCAGAATGAAAGAACAAATTACATACAGGAGAAGAGTTGTATAGTATATGAATGACAATTGGTTTTTCATTTTAAAAAAAAGGAGACTAGAGGTCATTGGAACAACATCCTTAAAGTATTAAAAAAAAAAACAACCCAGAATACTATCAACTATGTCGTATCAGGGGCAGACACACCCTATGGTAACCTCTTGATTAGTATAAGCACTTGTGTAATCCCTTCTTGAATGTGGGGAGAACCTGTGACTTGCTTTAGTAATTTTACCCTAGGTTTTTACCTAAGAGAAATAAAAACATACATCAATAAATTTACATGATTTTTTATAGCAGCTTTATTCATAAAATCCCCAAAGTGAAAGCTAAAAAAAAAATCTATTAACAAGTGAAAGAATTTTAAAAATTATATATTTATATTCATACAATGGAGCATTACTTAACATTACAAAGTGATGTGAAAATGATACAGTCAACAGTATAGATGAATCACATATATGCTGAGTGAAAGAAGCTGAATAGAGAACAGTATATTCTATACATTTCCATTTATATGAAATTCTAGAACTGGAAAACCTAGTCAGTCATGAAAATAATCATAAAAGTTGTTACCTCTGGGTGGTTCATTGACTGGGAAGGGTCATGGAAGGCCTTTATGTAGTGAAGGAAATATACTGTACTTAGAGAGGAATGTGAGTTACAGATATACGTGTTTGTCAGTGCTCATTTTCACAGGTCAGGTGACCTGGGAAGCCAACTCTGAGATGGAAATGAGCTGGATGGGAGCTGAAGGAATTGCAGGCCCAACTGCTGCCCTACACCAGTAAGATCAATCAGCACAAGAGCTGATGTGTAGTCTTAGACATCAATAGAAAGCTCATTAAAGACTAACATGACATTTTATTATCCATCATCCCACTGATTAATTTAATAAATATTATATTTTAACATTTAGTGATACCCTAATACACACATTTTATAAGGAAAGGAATAACAATTGAATCACAATTTTAACCTCTCTTCTCTCATTCACTAATATCAAGCCACTGACCCATTATCTGGGGGAATAAATAAAGGGAACCATATTGTTTCACTTTTTGAATGTGAAATTATATTTGCCTTAGAGATGGTCAGCTCAAACTTTCTTTCTAAGATAAAGAGTGATTTTAGGGACTTCCTAGGTGGTGCAGTGCCTAAGAATCCGCCTGCCAATGCAGGGGACATGGGTTCGATCCCTGCCCCAGAAAGATACCACATGCTGCAGAGTAACTAAGCCTGTGCACCACAACCATTGAGCCCATGTGCTGCAACTATTGAAGCCCACACACCTGGAGCCTGTGCTCCACAACAAGAGAAGCCACCACAATGAGAAGCCCACACGCCTGGAGCCCGTGCTCCACAACAAGAGAAGCCACCACAATGAGAAGCCCGCACACCACAATGAAGAGTGACCCCCACTTGCTGCAACCAGAGAAAGCCCATAGGCAGCAAAGAAGACCTAAGACAGCCAATAAAAAAATAAATAAATAAAAAAGAGTGATTTTAAAGTTTTTTTTTAATTTTATGATTTGTCAGAGGTCCTAAAATCTATTTTTTCTCAAGTGAACTGGTTTATTTTGATGGAAAGAACTATGGTTAAGAACAAAAAGAGCATATTAGTGACCTTTATTTTGTGTGGGAAGTTATCAAGCATTAAGACATAAATAAAAACAATGATACATAGATATAAATGAAACAATCTTAGTAAATTCTTGCAGAATTAGTGTCTAATTTGTAACTGTAAACTCATTCAGTTTAACAAATGGTTATGTTGGAAATGATATTTTTATCAATCTTTTATATTTAAAAAAATAAGGAAATTCTGAGGATGTATGAATATCTTGCATGTAGAGTAACACATGCTCCAGAAACACCCAAAAAAGTAGTGTATGCCATGAGCCATCATTATCTTATTAACATCTTTTATTTCCAGGCCAATGACTACATATTAGGTGTTAATTCTTTAATGTTAACATCTTATTTTTTGTCCTTCATTATAGGTTTAATCATCTATGCTTTGGAAGTAATGAAATAGCCCCTGAAAAATACTGTTGTACAAATATAGGTAATTAGTTTTATTAGCTATAATATAAATTCACTTAAAATTCATAGAATGATAAAACTATATTCTTGATAATTACTATATATTTAGACCACTAGAACCTGTCCCTAAGTAAATACTTGTGATATCAGGATTGTGTCTATTTGTTCCTCAGTGTATCCCCAGACTCTGGTAGAGTATATGCCAATTAATAGGCACATGTTAATTTTTTAAATGAATGAAACACTAAATAAAATTATTTAGACAACATAACTAGTGTTTGCAATACCTTTGGTAATATTTTATTTCATATTTACAGTATTTCACATTGCTTTCTCTACTGCAAAGTATGTCTGAATATATTCAGAAACTCTCCATACATGATTAGCCTTAAGGGATAACTTTTAAATAAGCAGAATTCTCACAGATTCTGATAATATCAAGGTACACTAGCCTAGATCAGATTTTGATGTTCTCAACGTGGATAACATCTCTATCACAGAGTTAGATGGGAGATTTGGAGCAAATAACACAAACTTTGTTCTAGCCATCAGGGCAAAAAGGATACAATTTTCTTACTATGAAGGAAATTCAGGATGGCTTTAATAACTGTAGAATACTGTAAGAGAAGTGTATTTGACCTTAGTACTCTACTCCAAGGTCATTTAACCTCATTGAAATACACTGGAAATAAAACTTGTGAAATTCACTGTGCATCATAATCAAAATTATAAGAATGCTTCTATATCTCACTACCACTCTCACTCACAGTGTTAGATTTCATTTTATGGGAAGTATTAATAGAGTTTACACATTTATCTAAGCAAAAAAGACTATGAGCTCCCTGTTTAAATAGTGGAAATGTATCATAGAAAAAATAATTTTAGCTGCATTAAAAAAAAAACTACTAAAAAAACCCAAAACTACTTTTTCTCCTCTTTTTATAACACATAAATCAACTGGACATGCCAAGGTTTTAACTCAAGTTTTCCTTATGAACCATTAGTTCCTTAGTTTTATAGCCACAAAAAAAAAAAAAAAAAAAGTGTTCTTTCTAGAACAGTAGATCTTGGTTCTGCTCATCAATAATTTCATATCCCCACTTTTGGCACAGTGAGAGGCTGCATTTTTCTGCTTTCAGAACTGTGCCAATTTTGACCACCTTTGGTCAAAGAAAAGGGAGAGTAAGTGATTTTTGTCACTTCTGTATTGAAAGATTTAATTTCTTGTGCAAGACTCTAGATACATCTATTGTGGAAGTAGTTGTTGATATTTAGGTGTACACGTAGCCATCACTGGAAAAACTTCTATTCCGCACAATAACCAGGACTTGTAGTCACTTTTACATGAGCAATAAACACCTTTGAGATTCAAAAGGTTGTGCTGCTGTTGTTGTTCCTGTTGTTGTTGTAATTGCAATAAATCTTATCATACATTGACAGATAACTTCAGTGTTATTTTCATTAATAAGTTCTAGCATAGAAGAAAAAATCATAAACTTTCTAATAGAGAGGACAAAGTAAGCCATTCACTGAAATACTAAATATCAAGAAGGATAATAATACCTATGCCTACTACAGAAAAGTGCAGTAAGTCTACATTCAGATGCATATTCCAGCGTTATTCTGAGTAGCAGAGCTTGTTAAGAGAACAGGAGGTAGTATTTAGAGAAATTATGTATCAAATATGTAGTTTAAGCATGAAACTTTTACTCCTTTTTCTTAAAGGCACATTTTATTATAAAAATCAGACTACATATTTTACAAAATGAAAAAGTCACTAATGCAGAGTATCATGTGAATTACTTAAAAGATATGTTATAAATGTGTTTATATCAATAAAGTATCTAATAGCTTTGGTAGCTATTTACTTTTCAATTAAAACTGAGATATAGATGCCTTCATAGAGTATAATTCTAAAACCATTCCTTATTTGTTTATTCAACTTAAGAACCTGTAATATTCTTGAACCTGAGAGACAATGATATGAAAACCCAGATATGGATTCTTACTTGGTGTATGTGTTCTCTATTATTTTATTTCTGTATCTTAGTCATAATCAAATGTGTATCTGAATAATAAAATCTAGTAATGATCTTATAAATAATAGAATTATATGTTATTTTTAGTGATTTACATTAATTGTATATTAAAATTATTGTCTAAGAATATACTATATACCCAAATGAAAATATAAAATTAACAATTTAAATATCTGCACATTATTACCTCAGTAAAGTATCCTAGAAAGATGGCTTCTAGCATCATCCATAAATTTGCACTGCCCATTAGTGAAATATTTTTCTAAACTTTGTTAAAGAAGGGTAACAATAAATTGAATGTATAAATATTGTCTTCCTTGATCTTCTTACAGTATTGGAATTTGGGTCCAGATTTGACCAAACAGTTCTCATTTTTTGTTCTTTGGGGTCATGTGTTTTAATTGATACTGCTAGCTTTAATTATATGTCAGAGAAAATAACTTTTTTGTCAACATGGCAAAGAAAAATGAGACCTACTCAAGGAATTTGAATGTTTCAAATATGTTAACTTTCTGAATTATAATGTTAATTTATCTTTAACTTTGAGTAAGAATAATTATGTGTATATATTAGTTTTCCCCATTAGTTACCTTTACCAAAATGATAAAAAGAATAAGGTAAATTTTCTTACATACCAATTAGGATTCTACTACAACAAAATTAAGCTGGTAAAATATAAACCAAAAAGTATAATCAATTTTTCAAACATAAAAATAAAATAGTAAATATAGTAGGAGTACTGTGCAATGAAACTTTTTAAATTCATCATAGAGTCTGTGTATTCTGTTGACAAAGAAACATAAGGTTGGCAACAATATTTCCTGAAATTCCTATCCTGGAACCAATAAAAAGTTCTGTTTGAAAAAGAAATACCAGTATTTCCATGGTGGTCTGGTGGTAAAGAATCCGCCTTCCAATGCAGGGGATGCAGGTCTGAACCGGGTTAGGGAACTAAGATCCCACATGCTGCAGGGAAACTAAGCCTGCATGCCACAGCTACAGAGCCTGCATGCTCTGGAACTCATGTGCCACAACTACAGAGCTCACATGCCCTGGAGCCTGTGCTCCACAACTAGACAGAATCCTGTGCGCTGCACAGAAGATCCTGTGTATCTCAATGAAGATCCCCTGTACTGCAACTAAGACCTGATGCAGCAAAAAATAAATAAATAAATAGATAAATAAAAAATAATTAATAAAAGAAGATATACCAATTAATTGGTGGTGTGAATGGCTCTATTATTCAGAACATACTTGACTGCCCATGCATTATGTTTCAAGAAAACGTTTGGTTAGACTTTTCACTGTTTGGTCACCCAAAGAACACATTTTAGACACATTTATACTGACATTTATATTTACATATCACCAACTAGTTAATTATTTTATGAATAACCAAATTCCACAAAAAAAATTTTGAAATTTTACCTTAACCATTCTTTATACTAAAAATATTAACTTTGTTCAGTTTTGTTATAAAAGTGCATTCATTTTCATCTGAGCAGCATGAAATATAGCTATAAAGGAGAGATGTTTGCCATTTGTTCAATTTTAACAATATTTAGAATTCAAGAAGCAATATGAGAAATGATGCCTATAATAATAGTTAATATTTGCACAGCACTTGCTGTGCCAAATTATGACCCTAGTGCTTTAAACTGCTTATATCATTTATTTTAACAACCAACCTATGTGTTTGGTCCTATTACTGTAATTCCCTGAGGCTAAGATGGTTAAGATTATTGCCCATGTAATCCATTTAATGCAATATGGATATTAAACCCAAGTAGTAGGCAGAGGTAGCAGAGCCTGCTCCCATAACTGCCATATTAACTATGAGTATTGTGTAGGGCATTATTATTTAAGATTCCTTACTGTTATCAGATGATGATGTACTGGGATCTCCATTGTTCCTATTCAGTCTCTGGGTCTGTGTTCAGAGCCAATACATTAAATTAGAATACGATGCAAAACAATGGTGTGATTACAAAATTTAGTTTTAGTGACCAGTCAGGCAGCACTGTATTTCATTTTTAATGAATGAATCATGGTTCATTTAACATAAAAACTATCTGACAGAAAAATATTCTTTATCATGTTATTAAATTTAAAAACAAACATCCAATTATTAGAAATGTAAATCATATTCATATTTTGCAGGAGCTATTTTTTGTGTGTGTACAGATTCAACTTAGCCAACAAAAATACACACAAGAGTTCTTTCATTTCTTGGGAATGAATTATTTGCCTTTATTTGAATGTCTAAGGTTCTCATAGCAGTGATACATGTATTTTAAAAATAATTATAATTTATATACTCTTATATTTGGAGAAAAAATTTTCCTTCAATTTCTTTTTTAGGGAGAAATCAGATTTTGTTTTTGATATGATATCCTCATCTCTTGAAAAATGACACTAGTTAACTGGGAATACTTCTTTCACAAAGCAATTTGCTTCTACATTAAAAATACAAACAAATAAAGTTATATTTGGAAATATTTTTAATTTTTGCCAATAATCTGGATAAGAATAATTTTTATAAACAGCTGTTACACATACATCAAAATAAGCAGTTAAGTGTATGTCAATAAATAATGAGTTTTGACAAATTCATGCATCTTTGCAAACACAACATAATATAGTAGGTTTTAATTACCCCCAAACTTTCCTTATTCTCCATCCTAACTAATTCCTCTCTTCCCTTGGCCACAAGAAACCTCTGAAATTCATTCTGTCTCAATAACAGAGTTGCCTTTATAGATTTTCATATAAAAGGAATTAAATAGGATATACTTTTGTGTCTGGCTTCTTTGCTCAAATTACTTTTGAGAATTATCCATATTGTTTTGTTTCAGTACTTTGGTCCTTTTTATTGCTGTGTAGTATTCCATTGTATGAATATGTCATAACTTATCCATTCATATGTTGATAAATGTATAGTTTTTCACATACTTTGCTTTTATGAATACAAATCATGCATATATACAACTCTGTATGGATGTCTGTTCTTACTTCTCATGTGTAAATACCTAAGTGTGGAATTGTTGGGTTGCATGGAAAACCTATGTTAATATTATAACAGTTTTTCAAATTGTTATTATTTTCATTCTACCAGCTGTGCATGAAAATTCTAGTTGATCCACCTCCTTGCCAGCACTTGGGGTCATCAGATATTTAAAATTTCACTTTTTGAAAGGATGTGTAATGATATCTAACTGTGGCTTAATTTATATCGCCTAATGACTAATGAATTGGGGAATGTCTTTGGTTTGTTGGCCATTTGTATATTTTCTTTTGTGAAGTGTCTGTTGAAATATTTTGCCTATATTTATGTTGTTTGTTACCTTATTTTAAACTTCTAAGAATATTCTGTATAATCTCATACAAAATCTTTATTAAATAAATGTATGGAGATATTTTCAATAATTTTTGAGTTTCTGAGACAAAACAGATATATGAATTTATCATTTAGTATTACAGAAATAACTGCTAGGAGAACAAAAAACAGAATCAGTGAAATAAGCTCCCCTTCAAGATTAAAGGGATTTTTTAAAAAAAATTTGAAGCTTTATAAGAATTTGATTTTTAATTTCAAGTACATATTTCATTCTGTAAAGACACATATAATTTTTACAATTGTTTGCCCAATTTTTATGACATTGGAATACATAAAACTGCAGAAATTTGGAAATAGACATATCATTTTTATCCCTAAGGCACTGACAACATGCACATTCTCATATGGAGGTGTCATATGTGACCTAAGGCAGTTTAAAGACTTATCTTTCCACATTGGGCAAGAAAAAAAAGAAAAAGAAAAAACTTCTGCCAATCTGAAGCATTCTAAAACCTTCTGACAAAGAAAAATACAAGTATTGCACATTCTAAAAATTTGAAAATTATTACTTGATGATAAGTAATAGATTAAATTCATTTGAAAACTTCAGAATGCTTAGATAAAATCTTTGCTTTATTTTGTTGTTAGCAGTAGAATCTTTAAGTAATTAAACATTCTCAAAGCAATTACCTTTCCTTCCTTTCTTCCTCTTTCTGAAATATGATGCCATGATAATTTAAAAGGTAGCAATAATGTATTTTAATTTCACTACCATGATAGTCACTACACTTATCTTTTATGAGCGGGCATTGTGTTTCCCTTGATGATATGGAAGAGTTTACACTTCAGTTGAGAGGGCCCTTGAGGAATATTAATGTTGAAGAGAGAGGTATCAAAATTAGAAACTGGCAAAATACTTTATTCAGAAGATGAAACTGTTATTCCTTGAATATGAGTAGACAGAAGCAAACTGTTTAGTCACAGGGAAATTAAAGGAAATCAGCTTGTGTTCAGGATTCTATGCTAAAAAAAAAATTAAACTCCACTACCATTGGAGAAATGCCAGAAGAAAATATCTCCTCCCCACAAATACAAGCAGAAATACTTAAACTTAATATATCAAAAGTTTAAAAATCTACCTAACTTTCAGCTTTATAGTTCTATGCTCATCAATATACAAATAAAATATGATAATGTTTTGTATATCTCTTCATGGTCAGAGAGTTTTAAAGGTATACTGTCTGTCCAAATTCTTGGTAAAATAAAATTTACATCAATAAATTAATTGAAATCAATTATAATCAATATAACTTGTATAAAAACTAACATATTATTTAGTATAAAACAAATTAAATAGGCACAAATTAAATTCTGGAAAATTTCATAATTAACTGTGGAGGTATTGATTAAATTTAATTCTTCCTTTCTTCCATAGTAACAGTTTAATCTATGCCTATGTGATCTAGATATTGAATATATTTTCCACCTTTTTTTTTGTTACTTCCGACCATATTCCTAGGTTCACACAAATAGAAACTAAACATAAGATTTGTGTAACAATTCCACGTCACTTGATTAAAATAAAATTTCAGCCCTGAATTTTTTCTCTCTTTTGCCTGAGATCTGGATTTTGCACATGCCAAAAACCATTTTTGAAAAAGCAAATGTTCACAAAACTACAGCAAAAGGTGGAATAACATTGGCATAAACTACAATCCTTGAATAACCATGTGGAGCAGAGTCATTCCAATTTTGACCACTCATCTCACAAGTATGACTTGAGAAAAACACCTGTATGATTTTATTTAGCCACATATACTTCAGATTTCTTGGTTAAAGCCTATTAGCAAATAAATAGTTAACAACTGGAAAAAATATAAGAACTGAGAAAAAATGGTTTTCAATGAGGCAATATGTTATTAGGATGACAGAATTTTCATATCTGAGTGCTATCTCTTAATTGCATTATATGAAAAAACTGTCAAGTGTATGGAAATATATATGGTGACATTATTCATTATATTACATTTTAATCAAGAGAACAGTATTTTTAAGAGATGAAAAAATAATGCTATCATATGAAAATAACTTTCTAAAAGTATGTTGAAACTTATCTATAAAAATTAATATAACACAATTACTATATACTGAACATATTTTTATTAGACTATTAAATCAGGTACTTACTAATTTTATGATATTTCCATGCAATCTCAAAATATAGATAGTTTTTTTCCTATTGGAACAATTATAAATGCAATTTGCTAAGAAGGGGTTTTTTGTCTTATTCAATATGAAAAAATGTATTATATCCTGAAACAAAATTAGTGTTATAAAACCACCAGTTAGAATATAAAAATTAATTTCATAAGAAAAAATGTTGAGTTTTAGTCATTCTCTAACTTTTTTGTTACATGAATCCATCATGTACCTTCAGTAGAGCATACTGTTCAAGTTGACACTTCAGTTAGGATTTTTGCAGACAGCAGAAAGATGACAAAAGTTGGTTTTTAGAAAACTCAGTGGGAATTATGCAAAGCTCACTTTAATAGGAAGTCAGCTAGTGCATCTCCAAAATCCTCTGACCCTACTGGAATATAAATACAATCCTAACTTGAGCATCCAAATTAATCAAAAATTTTTACAGGGGCTCACTTGAAACCTAGAAAAATAGCCAGCCTATCTCATAGATACTGTTACAAAAAATAGTTATGAAATGTATAAAATTCAAATAAAAGATGCATTTCACATTTTCCTTCAATACTGCTCTCCCTGCCAAGATTCAGTAAACTTTGTCTAGTGTGAAGAACAATAAATGATAAGTTAAATGGTCAATATGTAACTGATCTCCATTAAATTGAAATTTTTGGAATATTAAAACTTCTCTATATCAGACTGAGAAATAAATAAAATTAATAATTTTAGAGGATAAACCAAAGAAAGGATTATGCCAACAAAACTAATTACATAATATCCCTATAGTCATTTTGGTAGACATTTTGCTTTGAAATTTCAAATATGAGCAATCATATAGAAAATATTATTAAAAGACACCATCAAAATAAATTTGAATGAAAACCATTTATTACTTATTTAAAAACCTTTAGGACTTAATCAAATTCAAGGTTGATTAACTATTATCTTTATCTAGGATAGCAGTTCAACTTTGACCAAATAAAAAAAGCAATACCAAAAATGAACACTTTTTGCGAGACAAAGATTCAAGGAAGAAGAAAGTATTAAAGAGCAAGGGGAAGAAAGATGGCAGTGAAGTAGAAGGACATGGAATGCATCCCTTTCCACAGATGCATCAGGAATACACCAAAAGACGCAATAATTCCCACAGAAAACTAGCTGAACATCAGCAAATGACCTTGGACACCAGAAAGGACTGCAAAGATCCTGACATAACTGGGCAGGACAGAGGGAAAAAAAAAAAAAAAAAAAACAAGAGAAAGAGGAGAAGAAAGGAAAGGGATGGGTCCCACACACTAGGGCGGGGGGATCTGAAACAGAGGGGAGATTGCCGAATTTGGGGAAATGTCCCTTATCTGACAGGGAAACCTCTTCTCCAACAGGGAATTTCCCTAGGTCAGAAGGGAGACATTTGGGACTGTTTAAAGAGGGTGAAGCAGCTGAGCTGTGGCAGACATGAAGAATGAGAAACACATGGTGGGTCTGCAACATGTCTTTGCATGTCCCGGACTAAGACATCGGTTCACAGCTGAACAGGGGGTCTGGGAGCTGGAACGTGGGAACTGGAAAACTGGTTCAGGGTGAGAAATATTGTTGGCAGTGGGGAGATAGACTGAGAGGACAGGAGGGAAGAAATTCACAGCAGAGAATGCCTACCACAGTAAGCTGGGCGGCCATGGCTGCGGCTCGATACTGCTGACTCACAAGCAGGGGGGAGGAGCAGCAGGTGTAGCCTCTCTCTCTGCACCTGTGAAGGACAAAGGAAGGACCCCTCTGGGCCTGGCTAATGCACTCAGGGATTAGAAAGAACCCCAGGTGGGGCTGGCCTAGAGTGCCTACAGCCAAGAGCCAAAAGTCCGTAGAGTGGCCCAGCTCTGGAGACATTCTGTTTACACATGAGCCACTGGCATCCCTCTGCAACAGGAACCACCATGGCTGACTAAGCTGCCATGACCCAGGCAGGGTTCCACTGCTCACTCATCCCCAGGGGAAGGAGCCACTATGGTACCATCTCTCTCCCCACATACAGGTGTTTACAGACGAAGAATAAAGGAAGCTCTGCTGGTCACAGACTAATACAAAAAGCCCAAGGCAGGTAGAAGGACACTTACAACTGAGACTCCAAGGAAACAGAAATATTATTATTAATTCTATTGATCTGGTCAATTCTGGGGTCAGTTCTAGTTTATTTATTTATTTTTATTTTATTAATTATGATCTTAGTCCTAAGGGATCTACACATTTTATAACAAATTTTTTATTCTATTTTTATTTTTAGCCTTTTTATATATTTCTATTTCTAGCTAAGTTTTTTGTAGTGCTGACTGTATCTCTCCTACCTTCTTTTCATCTCTATCTTTTATACACTTCTATTTCTCTCTTTATCTTTTCATATTTCCAGTCACACTATGCTCTTCTGTTGCCCTGTGTTCTATGCTTTTTTAGTTTATTTTATCTTGATATACTTATAAGCAATATTATTGGTCTGCTCTGTTTCCTTGCTTTATTCTCCAGATGACACACTGCTTTGTTTTCATTATTAGGTTTTGTCTTTATCTTAGTTCTAAGTATAATTGTCTGATATCGTTCTGAGAATCTTGTCTGTCTGGTGGTACTCTTGCTCTTTATTATATTTGATCCTAGCATTCAAAAGCTCCCTGGAATTGTGTTTGTGTGTGTGTGGTGTTTTTGTTTGTTTGTTTGTTTTGTTTTGAATTTCTGTTGGTTTTTTCTTTGATTGTCTGATGGCATACTGGGGTTCTTCTGTCAGGTCTCTCTAGTGCCTTATATTCTATTTGATTCAGTATTTGTGTGTCTTTTGCATGTATGTGTTTCCTTGACCTAGCATTTCTTTGACTCAACACTCTGCCATTAGTCTGGGGCTTGGACAGTCTTCTTTAAACCCCTTTATTGACAGGACAAGCAACCTCTGAAGTCTGGACTACTCCATCAGAAGTCAAGTCAGGGGCTCTGGGGTGGGAGCACTGAATCCAGGATGCTAGACTACTAGGGAGTCCTCAGACACAGGGAAGATTAATTGCAGAGAAATCTCACAGAGCCCTGTATCAGAGTTTAAGACTCAGCTTCATCCAACTGTCTGAAACAGCCAGTGTTGGACACCTCATACCAAACTACAAACAAGACAGGAACACAAACTCACTCATCAGCACACAGACTACCTAAAGCTATATTAACCTCACAGATACCCTAAAACACACCTCCTGACATGGCCCTGCTCATCAGAGAGAAAAGACATAGAGCCACACACCGCAAAGCAGACACCAGACCCCCCCACCAGGAAGCCTACTCAAGACACTGGACAAACCCCACCACAGGAGGCAGAGGGCAGAAACAAGAGGAATTACTACTAGGCAGCAGAGGTAATGGAGAAAGCAAACCCTACAAATTACACAAAATGAGAAAACAAAGAAACGCCATGCAGGCAAAGGAGCAGGGAAAAAACCCACAAGACCAAATAAATGAAGAGGAAATAGGAAAATTGCCTGAAAAAGAATTCAGAGAAATGATAATAAGATGATCCAAAATCTCGAAAACAAAATACAGAAAATACAAGAAACAATTAATAAGGACTCAGAAGAACTAAAGAGCAAACAAACAGTAATGGACAACAAAATAACTGAAATTAAAAATACTCTAGATGGTATAAACAGCAGAATGACTGAGGCAGAAGAATGAATAAGTGAGTTGGAAGATAGAATGGGGGAAATAACTGCCACAGAGCAGGAAAGAGAAAAAAGAACAAAAAGAATGGAAGACAGTCTCAGAGACCTTGGTGACAACAATAAGCATATCAACATTCAAATCATAGGCATCCCAGAAGAAGAAGAAACAAAGAAAGGGTCTGAGAAAATATTTGAAGAGGTTATAGTGGAAAACTTCCCCAACATGGGAAAGGAAATAATTAACTAAGTCCAAGAAGCACAGAGAGTCCCATATAGAATAAACCCAAGGAGAAATACACTAAGGCACATATTAATCAAACTAATGAAAATTAAACACAAAGAAAAAATATTAAAAGCAGCAAGACAAAAGCATCAAATAACATATAAGGGAAAATCCATAAGGATAACAGCTGCTCTTTCTGCAAAAACTCTGCAGGCCAGACAGGAATGGCAGGATATACTGAAAGTCCTGAAAGAGAAAAACCTACAGCCAAGAATACTCTAACCAGCAAGAATCTCATTCAGATTCGATGGAGAAATCAAAATCTTTCCAGACAAGCAAAAGTTAAGAGAATTCAGAACCACCAAACCAGCCTTACAACAATTGCTAAAGGAACTTTTCTAAGTAGGAAATACAAGAGAAGGAAAAGACCTACAAAAACAAACCCAAAACAATTAAGAAAATGGTAATAGGAACCTATATGTCAATAATCACTTTAAATGTAAATAGATTAAATGCTCCAGCCAAAAGACACACACTGGCTGAATGGATATAAAAACAAGACCCTTCTATAAGCTGCCTACAAGAAACCCACTTTAGACCAAGGGACACATATAGACTGAAAGTAAAGAGATGGAAAAAGATATTGCATGCAAATGGAAGTCAAAGGAAAGCTGGAGTAGCTATACTCATATCAGACAAATTAGACTTTAAAGTAAAGACTATTATGAGAGACAAGGAAGGGCACTGCATAATGATCAAGGGATCCATCCAAGAAGAACATATAACAATTGTAAATATCTATGCACCCAACATAGGAGCACCTCAATACATAAGGCAAATGCTAACAGCCATAAAAGCGGAAATCAACCATAACATAATTATAGTAGGAGAATTTAACACCCCACTTACATCAATGGACAGATCATCCAAACAGAAAATAAAGACACACAATCTTTAAATGACACATTAGACCATATCGACTTAATTGACATTTATAGGACATTCCATCCAAAAACGACAGAATACACTTTCTTCTCAAGTGCACATGGAACATTTTCTAGGATAGATCACATCTTGGGTCACAAATCAAGCCTTGGTAAATTCAAGAAAATTGAAATCATATCAAACATCTTCTCTGACAACAGCGCCATGTGACTAGATGTCAATTACAGGAAAAAAACTATAAAAAATACAAACACATGGAGGCTAAATAATATGCTATTAGCCAAGAAATCACTAAAGAAATCAAAGAGAAAATCAAAAGATATCAAGAAACAAATGACAATGAAAACACAACAACCCAAAACCTATGGGACACAGCAAAAGCAGTTCTAAGAGGGAAGTTTATAGCAATATAGTCCTACCTCAAGAAACAAGAAAAATATCAAATAAATAACCTAAGCTTACACCTAAAACAATTAGAGAAAGAAGAACAAAGAAACCCCAAAGTGAGCAGAAGGAAAGAAATCATAAAGATCAGATCAGAAATAAATGTAAAAGAAATGAAGGAAACAATAGCAAAGATCAACAAAACTAAAAGCTGGTTCTCTGAGAAGATAAACAAAATTGATAAACCATTAGCCAGACTCATCAGGAAAAAAAGGGAGAAGATGCAAATCAAGAGAATTAGAAATGAGAAAGGAGAAGTAACAACTGACACCTCAGAAATACAAAAGATCATGAGAGACTACTACAAGTGACTATATGCCAATAAATTGGATAACCTGGAAGAAATGGATAAATTCTTAGAAAAATGCAATCTTCCAAGACTGAATCAGGAAGAAATAGAAACTATGAACAGACCAATCACAAGTACAGAAATTGAGGCAGTGATTAAAAACCTCCCAACAAACAAAAGCCCAGGGCCAGATGGATTCACAGGCGTAGTCTATCAAACATTTAGAGAAGAGCTAACACCTATCCTTCTCAGATTCTTCCAAAATATAGGAGAAGGAGAAACACTCCCAAACTCATTCTCTGAGGCCACCATCACCCTGACACCAAAACCAGGCAGAGATGTCACAAAAAAAGAAAATTACAGGCCTATATCACTAATGAATATAGATGCAAAAATCCTCAGCAAAATACTAGCTAACAGAATCCAATAGTGCATTAAAAAAATCATTCACCATGATCAAGTGGGGTTTATCCCTGGGGTGTAAGGATTCTCCAATATATGCAAATCAATCAATGTGATACATCATACCAACAAATTGAAAGATAAAAATCATACAATCATCTCAATAGAAAATTGAACTATATGTAATGAGGTGGATAGACCTAGAGTCTGCCATACAGAGTGAAGTAAGTCAGAAAGAGAAAAACAAATACTGTATGCTAACTCATATATACGAAATCTAAGAACAAACAAACAAAAAAAATGGTACTGATGAACCCAGTTACAGGGCAAGAATAAGGATGCAGATGCAGAGAATGGACTGGAGGACACAGGGTTGGGGGCGCGGGGGGCAAAGGGGAAGCTGGGATGAAGTGAGAGAGTAGCATAGACATATATACACTACCAAGTGTAAAATAGATAGCTAGTCGGAAGTTGCTGTATAACAAAGGGAGATCAACGCGATGATGGGTGATGCCTTAGAGGGCCAGAACATGGAAGGTGGGATGGAATCATGGGATGGAGGGGATATGGGCATATATGTATAAACACAGCTGATTCACTTTGGTGTACCTCAAAAGCTGGTATAAGAGTGTAAAGCAATTATATTCCAATAAAGAGCTTAAAAATAAATAAAGAGCAAGGGATATGATATAATTTTCAAAAGCTTACTGATTATCACCAATCAAAATTAATCTCTCTCTCTCTTTCCTCCTCCAACCTCACCTTTCCTATTTATGACCATTAACATAGACTAATTATAATTCTAACCTGACCAACAAACAAAGATTTAGTAAAATTGATCATGATAAAAGTAAGAGTTATCACAATGGTTAAGAACCTGCCTGCCAATGCAGGGTTCATGGTTTTGATCCCTGGTCCAGGAAGATCCCACATTCCTTGGAGCAAATAAACCATGTGCCACAATTACTGAGCTTGTGCTCTAGAGCTTATGAGCCACAACTAATGAGCCCACACGCTGCAAGTACTGAAGCCTGTGCACCTAGAGCACATGCTCCACAATAAGAGAAGCCACCACAATGAGAAGCCTGAGCACTGCAACCAAGAGCATCCTCCGCTCTCCGCAACTACAGAAAGCTTGAGCACAGCAGCGAAGACCCATTTGCAGTCAATAAAATAAAAAATAAATTAATAAATTAAAAAAAGCTATGCTAGTTCCAACAGATTGTGTTAGAAATAAATGTATTGTCTGCAGTATGAAATCTTCACTCTAACAAATAATATAATGATAGTTTTAATTCTTGCACATTGTGCAACAAGATTGAAAAAAAAAGACGGGTAGTATTTTTAACTATTTGTGTCTTTACAAAACTTTCTGGCCAATTGATCTTGAGAAAATTACTTAAACTTTCTTTCCTTCAGTTTCCTTAATTATAAGATTAGTATAATAATAATTCCTATATTTTAAATGTATGTGTTTTATTTGATTAGTTTCCTAGGACTGCCATAACAAATTTCCACTTGGTGGTGTGCAAAGAGAGAAATCTATACTCTCATACTTCTCAAAGCTAGAAGAGTGAAATCCAGGTGTCAGCAGATTTATGCTCTCTCTGAAAGGTGTATAGAGGAATCCTTTCCTGCTTCTTCCTAGGTTCTGGTGTGTCCTGGCAATTCTTGGAGCACCTTGGCTTGTGGCAGCATAAATCCAATTTCTGCCTTCGTTCTCACATGGCTTTCTTTTCTGTGTGTCTTTGTGTCTCCTCCTCTCTTTTAAGGACATCAGTCATTAGGTTTAGGGTCCACTTTCATCCAGTATGATCTCAATTTAATTATACCTGCAAACAGATCATATTTGAGGCTCTAGGTAAACATGAATTTTTTCTATTCAAGCCATTGCACTTATTTTTGTCTTATTAAGAATTCATTTTATAGTATTATATTTTACCTAACACATTTATGCAATCTGATATTACTAAAAAAATTTCTATCTTGGATTCTTAACTTTATTTTTTTAACATTATAGCCTTATACAATTGAATGTTGAAAAGAAAACTAACCAATTAGAGATTTTAGCTAAGAATAGGTATTGTGACTTCACTTTGGGAATGATAGAGTATAGCTTGGAAAAGACCAACACAACAGCTGATTTCAATAAAGAAAAGTGACTGAATTTAAAATATTTATACTTTAAAAGTTTTAGATAGTTGTTAAATCAAAAACTTATGAGAAAAAAACAAACAAAAACAACAACAGAAACAACAACAACAAAAACTTATGAGGATGTCCAGTTTAGATTATGATGTAGTAAGTGAGACCAGACTTACTATACATGATAAAAAACTAAAAAAACTGGACAAATTAAGCAGATGCTTTCACTTATTGGACAACAGGTAGCACATGGCTGTGATCCCTGAAACAAGGGAAATAAATGAGTGTATATTACTATGACCCCGGGTTTTTCCTTGGGAACATCTTTCTGACCAATGTTCAGAAAAGAAATGCCCAAGTAGAGAATGTTTGTCTCAGAAATAGGGAGACAGAAATTGGAGTCTGAAAATGTGGAAGTTGATAGAAATTGTAGGCATAATCTCTGACATGTAGGAGATACACAGCATAAGAGCTACAAAACTGCAGAATATTTTCTGGATTCTTACAGACATAATAATATTCTGATCATGCATAAAGTTCATGCCACTAGTTCAGAAAAACAAACAAGCAAACAAAAAAAAGAAGCAAAAAATAGCTGCCAATAATAAATGATTCCCAGAACACACATAGGGTGGGAAAAATTTGAGTTGATACAGTCAGAATCAAGATAGTTTGTTGAACAGTTGATGCTACCAGTAGAGAACTAGGAAGAAACATACTTCTGTAAAAAAGCTAAATTAGTCTGAGTAAAGGCCACAACAAACCTCTAACAAAACTTATAAACAAGCTTCCAAAGGATCAATCTGATTTGTAAGTTACTTGCCAATTATTCTAAAGGAAGAGAAACAAATCCAAATCTCAACAATTTAACAATCACGATGTCTGTCATCTAATCATATATTCCTATTTCTTAAAGAAGCAGCAAATTTGACTCATGATCAGGAGAACTTTATGAGTTAATAAAAGTGGATTATAAAATGACAGACGATGAGATCAGTATACAATGACCTTAAAGGAGCTATTATAAATATGCTCAATAACTTAACAGAAAACATGAATATAAGAAAAAAGAAAAGGAAACAGGTGGAATTACCAGAAGTGGAAATTGAAAAGACTGACTTTACTGAATGAGATTAAGATTTCATGAGGGGTTGCAGGAGGAAAAATCACTAAACTTGAAGATAGCAATAGAACCTAGCTAAACTGAACCACAGAGAAAGAAAGAAAAAAGTAATAATTTGAACAAAGCCTCACTGATTCTATGGATCAAGCCAACTAACATAAATGCTATTGTATTTCCAGAAGGGAGGGGGGAGGATATTAAAAGTACTCTATATATAAAGAAATAACAGCTGAAAAGTTTTCAAGTTTGAAGAATAATGTTTCCAGAAACAAGTAGCTCATCAAACTCCAAGTAAAATAAACTAAAAGAAAACCACACACAGTCACATTATAATCAAATTAATAAAGAACAGTGATAAAGAAAAATATTTAAAGCATCAGTATAAAAAAGACACAATGCATACAAAGGAACAATCAAAAAGAATAAGTGGAGAAATATCTTTAATGTACTAAAAGAAAAGAAAAGAATTGTCAACCAAGGTTTTAAATATACAGTTAACATTTGCTTCTAAAACGAAAGTAAAATAAAGACATTGACAGGCAAAAGCAGAGAGATTATGTTCCTAGTATATCTTCATTACAAGAACTGCTGAAAGCAAACACTCCCATTTTCTGCCTACCAAGTGGAAGCTGGAAAGAACATCACTCCCACCCTGACTGACAAGTAGAAACAGCTGGGTGATCTACAAAATAATAACTTTTTCTGAACCAAGCAAAGGGCTGAGTTCATAAGACAATCAACCAGCCTGAGTGCTTAGGGAAGACAGCACCTCAAATGAGCATTGCAAACCTCTGGCAGCAGGAGGAAGACAACGCCTCCAGTCAGGCAGGTAAGAAGAAATTGCTAAAATGTTTCCTGAATTGCTAAAGGCCAATTGTGATCTAGCATAAAAGTACAGAACACAGGGGGCCACAGACACACGGGAATTTAAATGTACTTGCAGGCTGTTCTGCACAGACCTAGCTAAGTTCTCATGAGAAAGATTGGGGGCAAGGAGAGAGTCCAGAGAAAGCTTCTTTGGCTGGTGCAGGAATGAAGAAGGGGAGTGACAGTGCTATAGGAAAGGCCTGTCTTTTCCTTTCTACCTTGAAGAACAAAAGACTTAAGCCCCAGAAGGAAGGACAACACATTCTGTTAGCCTCAGTGCATGAAGACCCACTGTAGCTAGGACAAATAAAACTGCCTACTTCTTAAAGTTGGGCATAAAACTATCCTGGACCCACACCATTAGAGCTCTCCTACCATGCAGAGAGAACTTGAATTACTCTGCTATTTTGGTTCAGGCCCAGCTTCAGAGGGTCCTATGAAATTAAGTGTTCATTGGCCTTTCTCAGTGATTCAGAATGATTAGTCCAAAACACTCATCCTCAGTCTTTGTTGCTGGCAAGTTTGGCCTTTGTCTGGGACAATAGCTAAATTAGCCTTGGTGAGACTAATTCCATTCTCTTGGATTCATACACAGCCTCCTTCCTTGCCAATATGGCTTATCCATTCAATATTTAGTAATATTGGGATGACCAAGGGAAAAGACAACAAGCATACACAAGCCAAATTAACCTTACTTGGTTTTTGAGTATCATCAATGTGGTGGATGCTTTCAAGTATCCATTAATGTGATTTACCAAAGCCATATATTTTGTGCCCCCATTAATTTGTGCATCCATGTTTCTCTTCCCCAAATCTCTTTGGCTCAATATTCCAATATTATCTTTTCCAGGACCCTGATCAAGGTGCTAAGCAACTGGCCAATGTTCCATTTGCTACAGATGTTAATACCTAGATATACCTCTGGCTACTCTTTTCTCCATACAAAGTGAACAACTAAATCAATATGCATCTCTTCCCCATCACCAGTGTCCTTTGTTGCCACCCCTGGGTCAAGCTTTACTACCATAGCCATGTATATGGTTAAAGAAAAATTACACCAGACTTATTAAACAGCTTTTGTGCAACATCAACACAATGAAGGTTTTCCTTGCTGACTACTTTGTCATATAGCAGGAAAGTTCACATCACCCAATAGTAGCTAGTCAAACACTAAATAAATGGTTGCCACAGCTTTGGGTGGATTAAGAAGGATTTTAGTGGTGCTTGAATGGTATCTGATAAATATGCCTCTGTGTGTCCTGCTTTTCAAACAGAATATATAGTAACCACTGAGTGTTTCAGTTTAAACTTTGCAGGATAACTTGGAGATAATCAAAGATATATAAAAAATAATCTCTGCTCTGGAAGATATTATAAAATATATTTAATATTAGAAGATTTTACGTAAGTAACACCTTTCAAGAGATAACAAAGAAAGCAATTTGTATATTAAATATATCAAATAAGTACTGTAAATTATAAATACTATGCAGGTTGAGAGGAGAAATAAATCCCTGTTAAATGAGTTAAGAGAGATCGTGTGCGACTATTGTTTTTATTTGACCTAAAGGTAAAAGGTAGATAGCAACTGTTATGGTGTTGTCCTATCACAAAGAAAATAGCACAATATTGGGTCATGCTAGAAAACTTTAAGTGATGTGAATTCATGGAGACATAACTTAGAAATTGAACAAATGGTGATGTTGTTTTATATGAATGACAAATTAGAGGAACAGCGACAACATTGCTAGCACAGAATGAGTATGAGCTAATTTAAGGCAGGTTTACATCCCTAAAGAGTTTGGCTGTTCATTTGGCCATTCTCAAGGAATATGCTGTATTTTTGTTAGGGAGATGGCTATTCCCTAGTCAAATTAAGTACTATGGCAGATATTAGGATCTCCTGTTGTCCAAGATGAAATTTATAATTTTTATGCTTTGTGTCCTATTCACATGTAAATTGTTTCTCTTGACCCTATGTCCTAAGTCCCACATTTTACACTGAGAATATCACTGTAACTGCTGAGTGTGATCATGGCCCCTAGGCTAGAATTTGTTTTTTAAACTGTGCTCATGTATACCTTGATCAGAATCATGTACTTTTAAATATGTAGAATATCAAAGATCTATTCATGGAAAATGGCTGGTGAATTTATATGTGAGATCATTATGCTAAGTAATAAATGGAATTGACCTTTGAGCAACATAGAGGTTAGGTTTGCAACCCTCCCCACAGTTAAAAATCTGTGTATAACTTTACAGCCAGTCCTTTGTATCTGTGATTCCACATCAGCAGATTCAACCATCTAAGGACCATGTCGAATTGTAGTGTGTATTTATTGAGAAACATCCATGTATAAGTAGACTCTCACAGTTCAAACTCATTTTGTTCAAGGGTCAACTGTACATCCATCTGCCATTTCTCATGTCCCCAAGCATAGAGAAGATATCTAAAGAACTTACTATTTCAAAAAATCCTAAGGAGAATGAAAAAAAAAAATTAAAGATAATTGGAAAGCATACAAATGCAGATAATAGCCAGATAGGAGAGTTAATCCCCCAGACAACAACTGAAAGGGATTGGAGGAATTGAAAATTTGTGGTTTTCTAGTTAGAAGATGCTACTCATATTCTATAGTTACAGCTATGGAAAACAGTAGTGTGATAACCTCATTGTGAATGATCAAAAGTGCCCAGAAATTAGAGTTCTGGTTTGGGAAACCATCTGGAAATTAATGAATACTTCTTAACAGCTAGATAAAACAGGAGGAACAAAACATATTCAGATAGTAAACTGTCAGAAATCCCCAGCTAACAGCTAAACACTTCATGTGCTAAGAGACCTGGGAGTGGGGATAAGGCATGATGGCAAAATAGGGGGATAGAAACCAGAGAGACATCTACTTCAAAAGATAGAACAACAAGGAGCTAGATGCGTGAATTTAATGTTTTCCAACATGAGTACATACTTCAACTGTGTACAGCTCTGATGACAAAATACTTGAAGTGTTAGAGTACAGAGTCTAAAGTTAGCAGAATAGCTGAAGATTAGGGAATTGTCAGAGACTAAGAATCCATAGAAAAGGTTAGCTTCATCCTCTGCTATAATTCTTGGCTGACTGATAATTTTTCTAGGGAGGCAGTAACTCAGAGAGGTTCAAGCTAAAAAGCAGTAGTAGAAAGAAATCAGAGATTGTAAGAAGCCACATATTGTAGTTTGCATCCACAGAACTCCCTATCATACAAAATCCTCACAATCGTCAGAAGAGCATGAGAGAATCCAGTCTCCACAACATATTACTACATTGTCTAGTTTTCAACCAAATACTACTAGATATGCCAAGGAAAAGTGTGAGTAACCCACGATAAGGAAAAATAGCAGAAAGGAACCACAAATGGAGCCACACATTGGCTTTAGCAGAAATAGATTTCAAAGCAGCTGTTCTAAATAAATTAAAAGGAATAAAATATTGTATGTTCAAATAATTGAAGGATGATATTGCATTTGTGAATAGATTGATAACTACAGAGAGACAGAAATTATAAAAATGTAGAATTTCTACAGTTGAAAATTATAATTACTGAAATAAAAATGTTGGTAGATAATAGTATAGAAGAATCAGTAACTAAAAAGGAAGGATTATAGAAATTATCCAATCTAAAGAGTCAAAAGAAAAACATAACAAAAATACACAGAACATCAGAGTGCAGTGAGTCCATACAATGTGGTGGAACACTGTATAGTTGGAATCTCAGAAGGAGAGAAATATGCATAAAAATATATATATTTGAAGAAATAATGGCTGAAAACTTCACATAATTGATAGAAAGCATTAATTTACAGACCCAAGAACTCAACACACCCCAAGCAAGATAAACACAAACATATATACTTAACGGACACAACAGAGTAGTGTAGAATGTGAAAGCTACAGAGAAAATCTTAAAAGTAACAAGAGATAAACATGGTATATAAAGGGGCAAATTGATAAGATATAATAGAAGGCAGAAGATATTAGAACAAAGTATTCCATGTGCTGTAGTAAAAACAAACAAACAAACAAAAACTGTCAAGCAGTATTCAATATCCAGTAAATCTATCTAACAAAAGTCAAGGCAAGATAAAGATATATTGAGAAAAATCCAAAACAGAAAATTGTCAACAGCAAATTTTCACTATAAGAAAGGCTAAAAGAAGTTAGTTTGGAGGAAAATGACACTAAATGATAATTGAGATAAACAGAAAGAGATTAAAGGTAAAAGGTAAATCTATGAGTAATATAAAAAACATTTTTTTCTTTTTTTAATTGATTAAAACATAATATTTGATAAATCAAAATTAAAACACTGTATTGAGAGGAGTTATAATATATAGAGAGGTAATGTTTATATAAAAACAGTACCAAAGAGAAAATAAGAGAATTTATTTATAAATTATATATCTAATAGAAGTCTACTATTCACAGAATACAAAGAACTTTCACAACTCAACCATAAAAAGTCAAAAGACCCAAATAAAAAAGGGCAAACATTTTGAATAAACATTTCTCCAAAGAAGACATATAAACAGCCACTAAGTGCATTAAAAGTTGTTCCATGTCATTAATCATTAGGGAAATGCAAATCAAAACTGCAATGAGACACCACTTCATACCTACTAGGATGATTATAATAAAAAAGATGGACAAAAGTAAGTATTGGCAAGGATGTCCAGAATTTGGAACCTTCATATATTGCTGGTGGGAATGGAAAATGGTACAGCTGCTGTGGAAGACAGTTTGGCAGGTCCTCAAAAAAGTTACACAGAGTTACCCAGCAATTCCAAACCTAATCCTATCCTGATAGAACTGAAACCATGTGGTCATGCAGAAACTTATACATGAATATTCATAGCAGTGCTATCATAATAGTTAAAATTTAGAAATCACGCATATGTCCATAAAGTGATGAATGGAAAACAAGATGGCATATTCTGCAGCCATAGAAAGTAATGTTTTTATGATACGTGCCACTACCTGGATGAATTTTCAAATTATTATGCTAAGTGAAAGAAGTCAGACACAAAACCACATACATTGTATGATTCCATGTATATGAAACTTCCAGAATTGATAAATCTAAAAAGACAGAAAATAGATTAGTGGTTTCTAGGGACTAGGAGGAGGGAGAATAGGGAATGATTGCTGACAGGTATGGGGTTTGTTTATGGCGTGTGTTAGTGCGGCTGCCTTAACAAAATACCACAGACTGGGTGGCTTAAACAACAGAAATTTATTTTCTCACAGTTCTTCAGGATAAAAGCCCAATTAAAGTGCCCTCAGGGTTGTTCTCTGATGGGGCGGCTTTTCCTGGCTTGATGAAAGTTGTCTTCTCACTGTGTCCTTACATGGCCTCTTCTCTGTGCATGCACGGGAGAGATCTCTGGTGTCTCTTCTTTTTGTAATGACAAAACTCCTATTAGATTAGAGCCCGGAACTTTTGACTTCACTTAACCTAATTATCTCCCAAAGGTCCCATCTCTAAATACAGTCACGTTGGCAGTTGGGGCTTCAATACATAAATGTGGGGTGTGGGGGGGAGCACAATTTAGTCCACGACATGGAGTGATGACAATGTTCTAGAATTAGATAGTGGCAGTGGTTGCACAGTTGTGAATATACTACAAAACATTACATTTTACATTTTAAACTGGTAACTTTTGTAGTGTGTGAGTTTTATCTCCATAAAGGTGAGTATGTGTGTGTGTGTGTGTGTGTGTGTGTGTGTGTAATTGCTCACATTTCATTAACATTTTAAGAACCTCTGTGATCTAGTGTGACAGCTTTTAATCCCTGGTACCCAAGTCACAAGAAATGTCCACACTCAACAAGCTCTTTACAGTGGGTCTCCACTGGATGCTCAGAGAAAAACTGAAGGACGACCATGGTTCTTTGGAAGTCCTTCCCAATGGTACTTAAGTACAAACCCCAAGTGCTTCCTGGAACCTACAAAATCTGTGTGGTGGGGTAAGAAATTCTCCCACTCCAGCTCACAGGCATGGGCAATATACACTGCTTCTAAGACAAATAACAAAATGCCATAACTGGGTGGCTTAGATAATAGAAATTGATTTTCTCACAGTTCTGGAGGCTGGACGTCTGACATCGGGGTGCCAGCATGATTGAGTTCTGGTGAGGCCTTTCTTCCTGGCTTGCAGACAGATGCCTTTCGCAGTGGGTCACGTGGCCTTTCCATGGAGTGGGGGTGTGGGGACGGGGAGTAGAAACAGAGACAGGGCACTCTGGTATCTCTTCTTCTTATAAGGGCATTAATCCCTCTTTGAAGATTCCACTCTCATGAGCTCACCTAAACCTAATTATCTCTCGAAAGCCCATCTACAAATACCATTGTGTTAGGGGTTACAACTTCAACATGTGAATTTTTAGGGGGACACAATTCCATCCATAGCAACTGTCTTTGAGGGAGAAGTAGAAGAAAAGCTTTTGGCCCCTATGAGAGGAACTGGAAACCCGCTCACTCTCAGAATCCTGAACTGATACAAAGCAGACGTCTGATATTCTAAGGGAGAAGCAGGAAAGCTTTGACTGCTCAAGTTCCTCTCACAGATGCAAGGCTGTTTTTCTATGTTTTTACTTTTCCATCGTGCCAGTTTTTTTCAACAATACTGAGTTTTGTGCTGAACTAATAATAAATGTTTGTGTTTAAGAAAGTATGTTAAATATTATCTGGAGTCTATTTAATATGTAAAAATGGAATATTATGCTTTTCTAATAGTGAATCCAAGTATGGGTTGAAGAGATGAAGTAGTTTTAAAAAATGAATGTAATTTCACATGTTCCATATCATTATGTACCTTATTTGTTACATACATATGGCATTTGCTTTCATATTGAGAAGGGATCAGCAGAAAAATTAAATGCTACAAAAAGAAGCAAAAATATATTATGATGCAATCTGGATAATAAGACTTAGTTTGTCAGTTTGTAGCATAAAAATTGTTTTCCCCTGTAGACTGAAATGGAAGCCCAGCATTCTTTTATACATTTTAATAAACTGATGTTCTGTGTAGTTTCATAGTAGATATTGAACTATTTTTCAAAAGAACAAGCACCCTAAGGAGCACTTAATGTCATCAGTAAGTAAAGTGAAATATGTATTATATATAGCAAATAACAAAAGAGCCTTGAGAGACTGCTTTGTCATTCCAACTGGCCAAAAAATAGATAGCTGGAGCTATGATATGACTCAGTATCATCATTATGAGGTGTTAAATATGTGAACCTATGCCATATATCAAAGTTGAAGTTATTTTCACTTATTTGCCAGGAAAGTAGTAACAGCCAAAAGCAAGCAAATCTCTGTGCTCCCAACACCAATACCAGTGAGCAAGATTTTCCTTCCATTTAGTTACTCATGGTAACAACACAAAAGGTTAGTTTTAATTAGAACATTATAAAGATTTGAGAGTCAAAGATAGGGAAGCAGAATAAACAGAAACAAACTTACGTAAGCAGTGAAATCTCTCCACCTCAATGCATCTTCTGTTCACATTTCCATTTTAAAATTGCAACTAATCTGGCTTTCGCCTTTTAGTGAATGTAAGTAGTAAGAAAATTAGGCTAGAATGACCATCAGAGAGTACTCTCTGGTAGCCTATATCATAAAAAATATCAGAAGTCCTTTAATCACTGAGGAATGAATATCTTCCTGCTGTGATAAAGATTCAATTCAGTTCAGAAGGAATGTACAAATATAGTTGGAGTATAGAACTTTCTCCAAAATATAATAATGCAATATAGTTACCAAGCAAAGTTAAAAACAGCACATCATAGTTTTCACTTTTTAAAAAGTAAAGTTGGGGAATTAATGAAAATAGAGTGGTGAAATAAAATATTTATGAAACACTGTAAATTTTGATCCCATCATTATCCAGTTGAAAAGAGTTCATTATTCTAAGTTCCTAGTATTAAGTGCAACAAAAACATGACAGTAAATGATATGCTGACAAATGTTAGATATTGTTCTTATCATTATTGAAATCTTACTATAAATAATTACATCTACTCTTCCATCAAGATGGAATTTTTGATCAACAGAGTCCAGAAAAGCACAAAGAAATAAAAATAAATTGTTCTTTTTATAAAAAGCTACATTAATGGGCACTAACATAGCAGCTCATCTTTTGACATCAAGCTGAAAATATTGACCTTATTACATTATTATTTTTCTCTTTCTGTTAAAACAATGCTTGGATATAGATTCAGTCTCAACAGGGAATGAGTTTACTCTTTTGATATCTCAGCCTAATTTGTAGGGGGCTGGAATCAAAGCTGCTCTAGTAAAAACTACTTCCTCATTATGTTTAAGGATTAAACAATGTGAAAGTCCCTTATGTCTTCAAATTTTTTGCTTGATATTATCCTCATTTGGTTCATAGTATCTGTGTGATTTTGAAATTCATCTGATATATTAATGGTAATGGGAATGAGGCAAAAACCTTAAAAATCAAAATGCATAATTGAGTCCAGAGCAACTTGAGATACAGGAAAACTTGTAAGTTACAAGATTTTCTGAAAAAAATTAACACTTAAGTGGCAAAATGAAAGAAAGATTTTTTTCTTTCTCATACAATACTGTTTCAGAATTCATTCATTCATTCATTGGTTAGTTAGTTATTATATATTATCAGTTTGGAAGGAAATACTTCAGTCCTGGTTTGAATAATGATTTGGGCACCATGATTCATCAAAAAAGATTTAACATTTTCTCACCTGCAAGCAGTTTCCCCCAGTGGATGCATCTTATAGAATTAGAGCACAACATCAAACTTGGCAAGTTAATGTGGATAAATGCTTGTGTATAATTATATAGCATTTTATCATATGCTTAGATTTGTAAAATCAATGCTTCAATTAGGATATAGAACTGTACCATCACCACCAAGATCACCTTCATGCTATCCCATTTTATTTAAACTCACTCACCTCCCCCACACCACCATCTCTAACCTCTAAAAAAATTTGTTTCGTCTCCATACTTCTGTCATTTTGAGAGGGCTCCATAAATGGATCATATAGTATAAGACCTTTTGAAATTGACATTTTCACTCAACACAATGCCCTGGACATCCATCAGAGATTTTATGTATATCAGTAGTTACTTCTTTTTTAATTGCATGCATGTGCCACATTTAGCTTAACCTATTAGGGACATTTTGGTTGTTTCAAAATTTTGGCTATTACAAATAAATCTGGCACAAACAATACTATACAGGTTTTTGTGTGGACATAAATTTTTGTTTCCCAAGGAAAGTTATCAAGGAGTGCAATTGGTAAATTCTGAGGTATGTGTACATTTAGTTTTTTAAGAAACTCCCTAACTATATTTCACAGCAGCAGAATCATTTTACACCAACCAGCAATGTATGATAATTTCTTCTCATCCTTGCCAGCATTTGCAGTATCACTATTTTTTAAAATTTTCAACTACATTTTTAAGCATGTACTGAAATTTTATTGTGGCTTATAATTTGAATTTGTGTAATCACTAGTGGTGTTAAACATCTTTTCATGTGCTTATTTGCCATTCATATATTCTCTTCAGTGAAATGGCACTTTATATTCATATTTTTGCTCATTTTCCAATTTTTTCAGCATTGAGTTTTGAGAATATATACTGTATACAAGCCCTTTATCAGATATGTAGTTTGCCAATATTTTCTCCAAGTTCATAGCTAGCACTTCCACCTTCTAAACAAAATCATTCACAGAATAAAACTTTAGTTTTGATGAAATCCAATACATCATCTTTTCTTTTATGGATCATGTCTTTATTGTCATGTCTAAGGACTCTTCACCAAGCCCTAGGTCCTAAGAATTTTCTCTTGTGTCATCGTCTAAAATTTTTAGAGCTTTTTTTTCATTTTACATGTAAATCTATGAGCAATTTTACATTATTTTAAGACAATTTTTTTATAGCAGTTTTAGGTTTACAACAGAAATAAGTGGGAAATACTAAGATTTTCCATTCACCACTTACCTCCACATGTGCATAGCCTTTCTCATTGTCAACATCCCCCACCAGAGTGGTACATTTGTTACATTTGATGAACCTATGTTAGCTGATCATAATCACCCAGAAGTCCATAGCTCACCTTAGAGTTGACTCTTAGTGCTGTTCATACTAAGGGTTTGGACAGATGAATAATGGCACATATCTGTCATTATAATATCATATAGAGTATTTTCACTAGCCCCCAAATCCTCTGTGCTCTATTTACATGTCTTCTCTCCCTCCATCCCTGGCAACCATTAATCATTTTCCTGTGTCCATAGTTGTGCCTCTTCTGGAATGTTGCATGGTTGGAATCATGCAATGTGTAGCCTTTTCAAATTGGTTTCTTTCATTGCACTTAAAATGCCTCCACGTCTTTCATGGATGATAGTTCTTTTCTTTTTAGCACTGAATAATACTCCATTGCCTGGATTTACTTCAATTTCTTTGTCTATTTACCTGCTGAGGATATCTTCTGTAATAGGGAAGAACAAATCTAACTCCATGTTGGATCTGTTTCTTTTACCTTAACCTTTGTATTCTATTGCTTTTGCTACAAGTTAATCACTAAAGGGATGTTGCCTATAAACTTAAATTATACAATGGCCCATCTCTGAGAATCCTGCCCCCCACGTAATGAGTATTAAGCTAAAATAGCTTTGTTTAGCATACAGGAAACTTGCTGATCAGGCTCACCTGTGAATGGCTGCAGGAAGGAAGAAATTAACATGTTCCCTCTGGAATCTGACTGGAACCAGGACCTTACCCCCTCCTCTCTTAGTATAAAAGAAGCCTGATTTCTATCTCAAAGGAGATGGTTCTTTGGGACACTAGTCCACCATCTTCTCAGTCTGTTGGCTTTCCAAATAAAGTTGCTACTCCTTGCCCCAACAACTGGCCTGTCATGTGGCAAGCAGCATGAGCTTGGACTTGGTAAAACTTTCATGTTTGGGCAATTGTGAATAAAACTACTATGAACATTTACATGCAGGTTTTTGTGTGGACATAATTTTCAACTACTTTGGGTAAATACCAAGAGTCTGATTGCTGAATTGTATGGTAAGAGTATGTTTAGTATAACAAGAAACAGGCAAACTGTCTTGCAAAGTTGCTGCACCATTTTACATTCTCAGCAGCAATTTTTTTAAAAAAAAAATATTTATGTATTTATGTATTTATGTATTTATGTATTTATTTATTTATTTATTTATTTATTTATTTGGCTGCACCGTGTCTTAGTTTCAGCATGTGGGATCTTCATTGCCGCATGTGGAATCTTTAGCTGTGGCATGCAGGATTTACAAGGGTGAGTCAAAAATTATCTGCACTCCAGTTATATTAAAACTTCTCTTGGCCGCACTGTCCTATCAGTGCTTTCTGTTCAAGGCTACTCGCTCCCCAGTCACTGCTATGCGAGTGTGAACATGTTACATAATTGCAGTGCAAGCAAAAATTGATGCCCCACTTGTGATCTGCATGAAAGAAGAGGAACAGATTCATTTTTTGTGGTCTGAGGATGTGCACATCCACACACTTCTGCCCACACTGTTGACACTCGGCAAAACTTCATTTTGAGATGTTAAAGCATCCTCCCTATAGTCCTGATCTTGTTCCATCAGGCTTTCACCTGTTTGGTCCCCTGAAAGCAGCCCTACGAGGATGAAGATTAACTTCTGATGAAGAAGTAAAGACAGCAGTGCATTCGTGGCTTGCAGCTCGGCCTAAAACATTTTTTAATGAGGGAATATGAAAGCTTGTTGACAGATGGACAAAGTGTATTGAAAAGCAAGATTATGTTGAAAAATGATGTATTTGACTTTTCTAAAAGTTAATTAAATTCTACAGCCAGAGTGTGGTTAATTTTTGACTCACCCTCATAGTTCCCTGACCAGAGATCAAACCTGGTCCCCCTACATTGGGAGTGTAGAGTCTTAACCACTGGACCACCAGGGAAGTCCCTGTGTGAGAGTTTCTGTTGCTCCACATCCTCATCAGCATTTGCTATTGTCAGTATTCCAGATTTAGGCCATTCTATTAATAGTTGTGTCATGGTTTTGGATCTAAAAGGGCTTCACCATACCCCAGGTTATCTAGGTTTTCTCCTATGTTATCTTCTAGAAGTTTTATAGTTTTGCATTTTATAGTTAGATCTATGATTCATTTTGAGTTAATTTTTGTTGAAAGTATGAAGTCTGTATCTAGATTCATGTTTATGCATGTGGATGTCCAGTTGTTTTAGTACCATTTGCTGAAAAGACTATATCTGCTCCATTGTGTTGCCTTTACTCCTCTGTCAAAAATCAGTACACTATATTTATGGGGGTCTATTTCTGGGCTCTCTATTCAGTCTATTGATCTATTTGTCTATTCTTTCACCAATATCATCTATCTTAATTACTGTACCTTTTTAGTAATTCTTGAAGTCAGGATCAACCCTCCAACTTTATTATTGTGTTTGCTATTTTGGGTATTTGGCCTCTCCATATAAAGTTTCTAATCAGTTTATCAATATCCATAAAGTATTTTTGCTGGGATTTTGGTTGGGATTGCTTGAATCAATTGATCAATTTAGGAAGAACTGACATTCTGACAATATTGAGTCTTCCCATCCATGAATCTCTCCATTTATTTAGTTCTTAAATTTGTTCATCAGAGTTTTGTAATTTCCTCATATACATCTTATACATACTTTGTTAGATTTATATCTAAGTATTTCATTCTCTTGGTGGTAATGTAAATGATAATTTTTTTTAATTTCAAATTCTACTTGTTCATAGCTCGTTTATAGGAAACCAAATATTTTCTACATTAACCTTGTACCTGAAAACTTTGCTACAATCACTTATTAATTCCAGAATTTTTCTTGTCAATTCTTTCAGATTTTCAACATAGACTATCATGTCATTGTCAATGCACTGTTTGTTCATTGTTTACAAAGTTTTTGCCTTTTAAAATTTTTTATTGTTTTCTTATTAAATAATTTTGAAAGGTTCTCATATATTTTGGGTTTTTTTAAATAAATAAATTTATTTATTTATTTATTTATTTATTTATTTATTTATTTATTTGGCTGTGTTGGATCTTTGTTGCTGCGCATGGGCTTTCTCTAGTTGCAATGAGTGGGGGCTACTCTTCATTGTGGTGTGCAGGCTCCTCATTGTGGTAGCCTCTCTTGTTGCAGAGCATGGGCTCTAAGCACATGGGCTTCAGTAGTTGTGGCATATGGGCTCAATAGTTGTGGCTCACGGGCTCTACAGTGCAGGCTCAATGGTTGTGGTGCACAGGCTTAGTTGCTTTGTGGCATGTGGTATCTTCCTGGGGCAGGGATTGAACCCATGTCCCCTGCATTGGCAGGCGGATTCTTACCCTTGCGCCACCTAGGAAGTCCAGGTTCTCGCATATTTTGGACAAGTCTTATCATACATAAAATATGTAGCATTAATATAGTTTCATCTCTTCCTCATCCAAATCTGCTATTTATTCATATTCATATTATTATTATTTTGCCTCATTGCACCTGCTAGGACCTCCATATGCTGTTGCATAGAAATGATATGGGCAGACATTTTGCCTTGTTTCTAATCATAGACAGAAAACATTTTGTATCTTACTATTAAGTACGATGTTACCTAAAGGTTTTCTTAGATACCTTTTGCCAAATTCAGAAAGCTCCTTTATTTCTAGTTTGCTGGCAATTTTTATAATGATTGCATTTTGAATTTTGTCAAATTATTTTTCTGCATATATTTACATGAAATTTCTTTTTCTTTTTTATGTTTCATAATGAATTACTTTGGTTGATTTTCAAAAGTGGTACTAATGTTTAATTCTCAGGATAAACCCCACTGGGTCATGATATTCTCTTTCTATGCTGTAGAATTCTATGTGATAAAATTTCCTTGATACCTGGTGTACCCATATTCATGACAAATATTGGTCTGTAAGATTATTTCTTTGTAAAGTGTTTCACTGGTTTTAGTATCAGGGAAATGCTGCTCTAAAATGAGTTAGAAAGTGTTCTCTCACCTTCTATTTCCTGAAATAGTTTGTGAAGGAGAGGTAGCATGTGTTCTTTAAATGCTGGTAGAATTCATCAGTTAATCCATGTGAACTTGGAATTTTCTTTGTTGAATAGTTTTAAATAGAATATTCCATTTATACATTTCATTTGAAGAAAACTTTGGCATATTCTGTCCTATAAGAAAATTGCTTATATCATTATAATTTTCAAATTTATAGCTATAAAGTTGTTTATAATATTCCTGCATTATACTTTAATGTTTGCAGTGTTCAGTGGTGGTAGTGATGTCTCCTCCTTCACTTTTGCTATTTTGGACTAACTTGTGTTCCTTTCTCTCTCTGTGTCTCTGTCTCTGTCTCTCTTTTCCTCCCTCTCCGTCTCTTTTCCTTGGTCATTCTTGCTAGATATTTATTAATTTTATTCATCTTTTTGAAGAACCAGCTTTTAATCTTATTGATTAGCTTTACTACTGTTTTCTACTTTCAATTTTATTGATTTATACTTTCAACTATACTACCTTTTTATTTCTGTTTTTTAAATTGTGTCTGTGTTAACTGTTCTCATGTTTGTTGTTTCTGAATATAAAGGCTTAAGTTAATGATTCAGGATGCTTCTTCTTTTTTAGTTTTAGCATTTAATGTTCTATATTTCCCTAAAACTACCACTCTAGCTACATGTCCACCAATTTTTCTGTGCTGTGTTTTATTTTCATTCTTTTCAGAAATACTTTATAATTCCACTTGTGATTCCTTTTTGAAACATGGAATATTTAGAATTATCTTGTTTATATTTAAAATATTTGAGGATTTTCTACATACCCATCTGTTAGTGATTTTAAGTACATCTTGATTGTGGGCTGAGATAGTGATTTGTAAGCTTTTAAATTTTGAAAATATGTTAAGGTTTGTTTTATTTTTCAGAATTTAATCCTGGTAAATGTTTTATGTATACCTAAAAAGAAGGTGTATTCTGTTGCTACTGGTTGAAACATTCTGTAATTGTCAATTAGCTCATTTTTTTTAATAGTGTTATAGAGGTTTTCTTTACCCACAGTTATTCTGTCTTGTTCTTTTTATTATTAGGAGATATGTGTTGAAATCTCCAACTATAATTGTGGATATTTATAATTTCTTCTATCAGGTTTATAATGCATTTTGAAACTTATGTTAGTTTACTATAAAGTTTTAATCTTACACCTTTGTAAATCTTTGGGGAATTAACTTTTTTATAATAAAATGGTATTACTCTTTAATCCTGGTAATAGTTCTTGTTTTCCTCCCTTCTGCTAATAAGTTAGCTTGTTAGAATTCTAGTTCTTACAAAACACAAACCGCACACATAAACTGATTTGAGCATTTTTTGTAAAATCTGAGAGTTCCATTATTCCTATAAAATAATTTCCTACTGTGGGTCAGAAATGTTTGTGAAATTAAAATGCTTACACTTATTTTTAAATATCCTTCCACATCATCTATCACTATATTATACAACCATCATCAATATACATGTGCTAAATACCCCTAAACCATTACTTACATTGCATATTGTCAAATGCAGGAGCCTCTCCAGGCTCATAAATGATTTATGTACAGAAATTGTTCATTTTAATGTCCCTATTTATGAATAAGGTTGAATATATTCCTATAAATGTGTAAGTGCTTTTGAATATTTTCCACTATCTAAATTCCCACATAGTATTTCCATTTTACTGACTTTACAGTGCCTTTAAAATTGTCTTCTTATAGGCAAGAATTTTATTGTATTTATGAGATGATATGTTTGTTATGGGCATTGATTATATTTTTCCTAATAGGGCATGTGCTTTTGACGTATTTACCCTCTTTTTTCTTTGTTACTTTGCATTTTAGTATTTATAGTCAAATTTATGATACACAATTTAATCTCTACCATAGAAAGCCACTCTCCATTCTAAAATAATATTTAAATGACAAATAATATATTTAAAATAAAAATATATGAATATATGTGTGTGAAAATTTAAACTCTAATAGTACTCAAAGGTGATAAATAATTTTTGTGTAAAATGTTAAATAATGGCATGCTAACACAAGTTATTATCCTCCAGATGGTTAGCCAGTCATATTCAACAACAAGTTTAATTAATTTGTAAAACTTTAAACATTTTTAACATATTTTACTATCTGATAAGACAAGATATCCTTATGTTCTCTTCAGTATCAAAATTTTTCATAATATCTGTTCATATGTTTAACTTTTTACTTAGCCACCTAAATTTAAAAATAGCTAATCAAGCCCCAAAGGGAACAAAGAAATCTCAAAGAAGCATTTCTAACTGGTAATGTTTTATTTGTATTTGTTTGCTGTTTACCTGTTTTTCAATCTTGGCTAGTTCAACAGGCCAAAAACAGTATAATACTTACCCTTTGGAATTCAGATAATTTAAACTATTATACTATTTTTTAATTGTAATTTATGTTCCCAAAGAATGCAAAACATGCACAAATCTGATAGCAGTGGGGTGAAGGTATGTATTTTTCTTCTTATTTTACTAATAATCATAAAAATCACTAACATTTACATGGAGCTTATTATAGATATGCCAACTGCTGAATATAAATAAAAATTTAATTTTTACAATACCCTATAATGCAGGTAATCTAATTATTCTTATTTTATACATAAGAATATTGAGTTAGGTTATTAGGACAAGTCATACAATATTAAATGGCCAAGCTGACAGTCATACTCAGTCATTCTTGTTCCAAAAAGTGAGCTCCTAACTACTATGCTTTAGAGTGTATGATACAGTATGTACACACTGTGTGTATATATATACATACTGTATACACACATATATGCATACCTTTATATAGCAGTCTCCTTCTTGTGTCAAATTTGTGAAACAGATTATCTTGTGCTTGAATAACTATCATTATTTTTACAAATATTACTTGTCTGCTCCAAATGTCAACAGTGCTGAAGTGAAGTTTATTTTATTACATTGTATAAAAAGGGATATGTGAATATGTTTTCCCAATACTTTTTTTCTCCACTGTTTTAAAATGCCACATTTTGAACTCCATTAATTCTGAAATTATTTTTTCTATACCTTCTATGTCATTGCTCTGTGTATTTATTTTATGCAAGTGTACTACATTTATAAATTACTGATGCCTAAGTATACATTTATATATTATAGGAAAATCTGACATCTATTCATTGTCATCTGCAGTTTTTCTAACAGAATAATGTTCTTGTTCTTTGGTGAGCATAAACACTATTGATCAATATGTATTGAATATATAACAAGATAGCCTGTTGATCAATCTTATAAATTCATTTCTTTACAGTTAAAAGTATTTAGTTGTGCTTATTTATTTTAAAAAAATGTCTAGTGTCACACTTGTCTCATTGATAGGATTTAGCATTGAACCAGAGAAAGCCCCTCTGTTCTCATAGTATACCTTCTGTTGAGGACAGTAGAAAATAAATAAATTTATAATAGAATGGCAGATAATGGTGGGAAAAAAATAAAGTAGGGCAAAAGAATTAAGCTTTATGGATGTGGTTTGTTATAGTAATTATTTTACTATTGTTAAAATTAGGATATTACTTTTATTTTTAGTGTTATTAAGCTTTATTCACATAAATTGTGTGTGTGTATGTGTGTGTATTTCCTTTTCATGTTATTTTACTTCATGACATTCTGGAGAACTCTGGTCTTTCTTCTTAGTATTTTCTCTTCAGGTTTACAACTTGAAAGTTCGAAGCCACGGTGTATTTAAGTGTATTATATCCAACACTGTCCAGTCTCTCCTTCAAAAATTCTCTTAGATATAGATGGTAATTTGGGCACTGTCCACCATTTCTGACCTCATATTTTTTCCAATCCTATATCCCACTCTTTGACAATTGGTGCATCAAATTTATTTGACAGTTCACCAATTCAGTCTTCATTTTGCGCCAACCTTTTTTCCTGCCCATCTTTAAATTATTTTTTCTTCAATTAACACATTTTTATTATTAAATAATCAGTGATAATTTTATAAACTCACCTGCAATGATTTCATAATTTATCTGTGCAGTTTTAGTGCCACTTTTTGGACTTAATAGATATTATTTCATCTTTTCTTGTTTTAAAGTTCTTTCAGATTACCCTAGTATTTCTGATGACTTTATAATCTGCACATTTGAAAACCCTATTTCAGGTACCCATATGTGACTTCTATTTTCAGACACAGGAACAGAACTTAGAAGAAAGTGTTGAAATATTGAGATAATTTTCCACTGGCAGGCTTTAGTCAATGTTGCAGCTTCATACTGTTAGCCTTTTTTGATAGATTGTTCTAGCCATCTTCCATAGTGTACATTTTGCTTCCTTTATGAGGGTTTTAAATACTGAAAGCATACCAACTATACAACTTGATATGGAAGTCACACCATTATATTTTGAGCACTTAATATAATGATAAAGTGCAAATAATTAGTCTTTTTCTTTTTGGTGAAGAAATGAATATGATTCTTAATGTACATTTATTATTCCTTATTAACCTTTTACACTTACAGATACACATAGCATTTACATATAGTTTTATTAATCTGCTTTTAAAAATCAAGTTTTTATATGATTGAGAAAATAAATGTTTCCAATTTTTTCTGAACCAAAGAAAAATAGAAATTTGCTTGAAATAATTCGTTCCTTGATGGATCAAGAAAAGTACTTTTTTGGCCTGGTGCTTTGTATTGAAGCTCGTGATTCTTTGACATTGCTTTACAACTGAATCCAATTGTTATAAAGGTTTCTTATCTTTTTCATATTCTCTTTGGTATGTGTTGGTCATTTAAATTTTTCTACACTATAATTAATTAAGCTCAACATTTGTATATATTTAACATAGATGCAAACATATATTGTCACTTTAAAAATATCCTACTAAATCTCTTGTGATTTTAGTAAACAATAGAAACAGGATATTCTACACTTGTTCTTCATTGAATAATTTTTTGTGACAATAGTATTTTAAATTTCAAATAATCAACATTTTGACTCATTTGACAAGTATCATGTTTTTTCTGCTATGTTTTACTGATGTTTTCAACTACTGCTCCATTTCTTTCTATTTTATTGTTTTCCTTTATACAATTTTATTTATAATAGAATCAAATTGGGAAACAATCTTATATATGAGAACTATTGAGATAAATATAAATATATATGCACTTATGATGGAACAGTGCATTTTTAACATATGATTTTCATATTATCTCATTAGATTTTATATACTTTTTGAATCTATATTTCATCATTTCTTAAGAATAAACTGACTGAAATATCAGTTTAGTAGATAAATGAGTAATAAATACTTTGATACATATTTACAAGGAATCTATAGCCACATTGTTTTGTTATAAAAGCAGATCAAGACATTATTATATGAAAAACTAGTTTCTTAAACAATGTAAACTTATATAGCACATTTTTGATACTGTCTCATAGTACCAAACTTAAAGTCCCCTCCCACATATTTCCCTTCCCATTCCTCTACACACACACACACACCCAATATATTAATAAAAAGATATTTTCTATATATTTTGGATATTCCTACAATAAATACAAAATAGTTGCAATCAGATAAATTATTAAAAATATAAATGTAGAAATATATAAATGCACACATTCTTTCCATATGAATAAATATATAGACTGCCTTCTATGAAGTACAAATATAAATGTTTCACTTTATATACTAAACTGATTTGGTAGGATTTCCACAAACAGATTTGGAACTTTAACTTACAGAGTTACATATTTATTATTTACCTATGAATGCTTTTCAGTACCTTGCATTATTTACTAAATGTCAAGAGAGGCAATTTGCACATCTTCTGCTTTCAGTGATACTTTAAGAAAAAATTAACTGAATAAAACATCCAAATTAAAAATATGTATTCATAATGCCAGTATGCATTTGAATAATTTCCACTGTGAATTATATGTGAATGAATATCTCAGAGGACTTATTTGGAAAGAAACCCCATCTGAGAAGAATACATTGGCAGATAAGTAAGACATATTTAATTACTGTTATAGAAATAATTAAAAAGCAGGTAGCTAAATTAATGCAAATGACATCTAACTAAAATTTGCATTTGCTACAGTTATGGCCCATTTGAAAATACTGTTTTAAATTCCAAGAAATTAAGCATGCTCAATAGTAGGATTTTTCCTGCTTAAAGACAAATCAAAGCTTTACATTCATCCATGCTTTTGGAGAATTTAATATTCTTTATATAACAATCTAATTTTCAACCATTTTCATATTTACATTACCTTTTAAATTGATTAAGTACTCATATTAAAACGACAAATTTAAGATTCCACGTAAAGAGTCACTGATGTAGAAAACAAACCACAGTTACCAGGGGAAAAAGGAGGGAGGAGGGATAAGCTGGGAGATTGGGATTGACATATACATACTAGTATACATAAAATAGGTAACTAATAAGGACCTACTGTATAGTACAGGGAACTCTACTCAATACTCTGAATGGCCTATATGGGAAAAAAAATCTAAAAAAGAGTGGATATACGTATATGTATAACTGATTCATTTTGCTGTACACCTGAAACTAACACGACATTGTAAATCAACTATACTCCAATAAAAAAATTTTAAAACATGACAAATTTAGACAATACCACATAAAATAAATTCTTAAAATTGTATTAAAATATAACAAGGAAAAAAAAGAAATGTGTGTAATATAAGGATACTAAAATAAGCACAGAGCAAATAGCATGGTATTGGGTAGTAATGATAAGAAAACATATCTATAGATTGAATAAAATTAATTTTCCCTGCTTTGATAAAGTGAACTAAAATGTATTGAATCCTTATTTTTTATTACTCTATTATTTTTGCACTTTAAAATATTTATATAAATTACAATATTAAGAAGCAGATAGAAAAGATTCTTTTTGACAAGTATAATCAATTATTCATTCCAAAGTATCATAATCTGTTGAATGCCTTGGTATATTCACATAGGTGGTTTTCAGTACATATTGATTTAATATTCTTCCCCTTCTAACAATATAAATATCATAGGAAACATGCTGAGTTATTAATTTTGAATAAATTGATCCACTTTAAGTAGATTATAGCTGATACAGAGGTACTGAATTTATATGAGGTTTTATTTTTCCCTTGAAAAGAGACTGTCACAGACAACTCCCAATTATGTAACAAGTGCTTAGTCCTAAGCACTAATAATGCATTACGTGCTAAGTCCTAGTACTCTTTTTATTAACTTAGTAACCCTCTGGCATAAAAAATATTACCCTTATTTAACATATTACAAAGTTAACTAACATGTTTATGATCAATCTAATAAATAATATATTCATTTCCTATAGCTACTATAACACATTACCACACACTTAATGGCTTCAAACGACAAACATTTATTATCACACAATTCTACAGGCCAGAGGTCCAATATGGGTCTAACTGGGCTAAAATCAAGCTGTCAGCCAGACTGCATTCTGAGGCTTTAAAGGAGAATCAGTTTCCTTGCCTCTTCCAGCTTCTAGAGGCCACCTACTTTCCTTGGTTTAAGGAGGCCACACTCTTTCCTTGGCTTGTAGCCCTCTTCAAAACCAGAAATATTACATCACTCTGACCTTTCTTTCATCCACATAGCCAAGAAAGCTTCTCAGTTTTTTATGACTCAAGTGACTAGACTGAGTTCCCCTGCATAATTCAGTATAATTTCACCTTCTCAAGGTCCTTAAACCTTAATCATATCTGCAAAGTACCTTCTGAAATGTAAGATAACATATTCACAGGTTCTATGGATTAGGACACTGACACCTTTGGGGGCTATTGTTCTGTCCAGCACAAATGATAACCCTGAAGAACAAATCCAGACTTTTCCCCCAAATATAAAACACTGATGAAATAAATTGAAGAAGACACAAATAAATAAAAAGATACCCCATGTTCAATGGATTGGAAGAATTAATACTGTTAAAATGTCCAGTCTACTGAAAGCAATTTACAGATTTAATGCAATCCCTATCATAATTGCAATGACATTTTTACAGAAATGGAAAAAACAATCCTAAAGTTTATATGGAATTACAAAAGGCCCCAAATAACTAAAGCAATCTTGAGCAGGAAGAACAAAGCTGGAGGCATCACATGCCCTAATTTCAAATTGTATTATAAAGCTATAGTAATCCAAACAGTGTGGCACCAGTATAAAAAGATACATAGACCAATGGAACAGAATAGAGAGCCCAGAAATAAATCTGTGCATATAAGGCCAACTAATCTTTGTCAAAGTCATCAAGAATACATAATGGAGGAAGGATAGTCTCTTCAATAAATGGTGACAGGAAAACTGGAGATTATATATATATATATGTAAAAGGATGAAGTTGAACTCTTATCTTACTTACATCACACCCAAAAGGCAACTCAAAATGGATTAAAGATTTAAATGTAAGACCTGAAAGCATATTGGTTATTTTTCAATTCTATAATTTTTAGCCATGCTATTAAGTGTGTCTCATGTTTTATTTCAAATACTGACAGCAACTCTGTAAGGAGAAATTATTATCTCCTTTTTAATTTAAAAACACTGAGGTGAAATAGTCGGAAAATTTTTAAGTACTCTGTATTACTTTTCAAAGAGAAATGATGCACATAAAACATCAAACCATAGCCATGTTTCATGAAGAATAAAACAAATATTAGTAAGCTTATGTAGAATTAAGCCAGCTCCTTGAAGGAAAAGATCCTAGATTGTTCTCCATCATATTCTTGGCATGTAACACAGCTGAATTTACTGAAAACTTATGACATTTTAAAGTCACCTAAATTAGCATTGAAATCAAAGCAGTGGCACTCAACCCCATATTTAACAATCTTATGGCTTTTGGAAAAGCATTATAAACTTTAGATGCAACACTATTTCATTAAAAATGCTTCTGAATTCACCAATTCAAATTATGCTGTAAATATAAATATTAATATTTTTGTCATTCAGTTTAATAAAAGAGATTAAATACTCTGTTTTATAGGTCATTGGTAGATTAGTACAAGTATTTTGGTCTTGCATTTTAATATGCTTGCTTGTCAGTAGATTTTAATTTAAATTTAAAAATATATAGGTAGCCTTTTTCAATATTCATATATTTGATGTTCAGCATTATTCTGAAGTTCAATATCATTATCTGTTTAAATATAAGAATGTGATTAAAAATAAAGAATACCACTAATTTACATAGTTTTGTAACATCAAAATCAATAAAATGTATTTGATTATAATTGAAACAAGTTTAATAATATGAAAATTAATTTTGCAACTTCCAATTTCAGCTCTGACATATAAAGAGCTTTGAAGTTGCCACTTCCAACCGCACACAAGAAAAACCTGAACAAACTAAAATTCAATGACTTCTCTTAGAGTTATGAGAAAACTGATACTGCAGAGCAAAGAGCTACCTTGAAATCTGCAGAGATAGGCAAATTCAGAGAGTCACAAAAAAGATCTCTTTACCTAAGGTAGAAGCTACTGAAAACGTAAACTGCTAGGAATATTCAAATTGTATTTTGATGAATTTCTGGAGCCTGAACAGACTAGTATGGACCTAAGAAATGCCTCACTGTCTTAGTCTTAGGGGGAGGTACTTATACTTTTGTTGGTTTTACCTTTAAGAACCCTTCCAAATAATAATTAATAACCTTCCAAAATAGAAAGTACCAGACTCAGATTTTTTGATGATGAATGTCACCAAACTTTTAAGGAAAAAACACAATTCCCCACAATTTCTTTCAGAAAATAGAAAACACTTCCTAACTCATTGTATGAGACAAGCATTACCCTAATAGAAGAAAAATTACAGATCAATATCTCTCATGAACATGGCTGCATATATTCCAAAGAAAAATTAGCAAAACAAAAATAATGATGTATATATAAAGGATTGTTATATACCATGGCCAAGTGGGATTTATTTCCAGGTTTTAGAGGCAGGTTCAATATTTGAAACCAATGTATGTAATCCACCAAATCACAAGATAAAATGAGAAATTATATGATCATATTAATTGATGCAGAAAATGCCTTGTAAAAATCCAATATTCAATCATAGGGAAAGCTCTCACCAAACCAGGAGTAGAGTTGAGCTTCCTCTACTTGATAAGGAACAGCTACCAAAAAAAATCCACTTTGAATCACAATGAATGCTGAGAAACTAGAAGTTTCCCCCCTAAAACTGAGAATAAGGCAAGGATGCTCTCTCTCACCACCTCTATTCAATTGTACTGGACTTCCTAGTTGGTACAATGAAACAAGAAAACAAAGTATATAGATTTGGTGGGGAGAAATAAAGCTGTCCACTCATAAAAGACACAAATGTCTATTTAGAAAATCAAAAAAAAAAAAAACTTCAAAAATAAAACAGAAACAAACTAGCAAATATAACAAAAAAGGGGGCACAAGTTTATTGTACAGATCAATTGCTTTCCCAGTGCATCAGTAACAAACAATTAAAATGTAAAAAAGAAAAAAAAGATATATAATAATGCCAAAAAATGATATACTTATGTATAAATCTAACTTCACAAGTTCACATGAAATAGTCACCCAGATAGATCATATTGTTAGCCATAAATACATAACAACCAATTTTTTAAAAGTTGATGTTGGACTTTATTAAATCTTCTGCTCTATGAAAGACACTGTTAAGAGAATGAAAAGATAAGCCAAAAGATTAGGAGAAAATACTGGTAAAACAGATGTTTGATATAGGACTTATATCTAAATTATACAAATAAACCTTAAAACTAAACAATAAGGAAATAAACAAACCCAAATTAAAAATAGATAAAAGGTGTGAACAGACAACTTGGCCAAGAAGGTATACAGATGGCAAATAGGTATATGGAGAAAATGCTCAATATCTACTGTCATCAAGAAATTTCAAATTAGGACAACAGGGAAATACCACTACCCACCTATAACAATGAAAAAAGAAGAAAGGGGGAGAAAAACGTGCAATACAAATTGCTGGCAAGTATACAGAAAAAAAGGAACTCTCATTTATGCTGCTGTAAATGCAAAATAGCATAGCCACTTTGGAAAATGATTTGGCATTTTGTTACAAAATTAAATATAGCCTTACTATATTATCTTGTAATGATGCTCCTAGATTTGGAAATTTATGGTCATGCAAAAACCTGCATGCAAATGTTTTTAGCAGCTTTAATCACAATCTCTGAAAACTGAAAACAACCAAAATCTCTTCACATAATAAATGGATAAACAAGCTGTGGTACACCTATACATTGAATTACTCTCCAGCAGTAAAAAATAATGATTCAACAAGTCTCCAAAATAAATGGGATGAATTTTAAGTGCATATTACTAAGTGTAGAGAGCCATTTAAAAAATACTGCACACTATACATACTGTAGGATTTCAATTATGACAATTGTAAAAGGCAAAAATATAAATTCGCAGTTGCCAGGCATTCTGGAAGCAAGGAAAATGAGTTGATGAAGCAGAGGGGATTTTTTTTTTTTAGGATGACAGAACTGTACTTTTACTATAATGATGAATACAAAAAGGAGAACCTTGATGCATGCGATTAAAAATAATTTAAAAGGTCAGGAGAACCCAGGATGGAATGTAAAATGTAGAAGGGAGATTTAATCATATGACATCATATGAACAACCTCACTGAAAGAGATGGGAGAAAAAAAAACGTGCTGACCTAAGTAACTTTGGAAGTGAGTAGTCTGTAAGACTAAATCCAAATGTAATTGCATACAAGTATTGCCCTTTTGTTGATAAAGTCATTATCCATGGGAGTCTGAATTTGATTCTATTACCTCTATATGTGTATACTGGAATTGAAATTATATAAATGGAATAATGACACCCAACAGCAATGAGTACACCTAACACTCAGATATTGGTTATTAATACCATTCTCTAATAAAAGCAACCAAGACTCTTTGGATAAATGGTTGTTTCTAAGTATGGGGCAGAAAAGAAGCAAGATAAGTCTGGAATATTTTGGAGTGCTTAAGAGTAAGGAAATACTAATACACACCACACACAGAATGATGCGGGTATTTCAAAGGGACACAGGAACCAACTAAAAGATCTTCCCCAACATCTAAAACTAGAGCAATTTGAGATAGATGATAGATATATAGATAAATAGATAAAGTAGTAATCAATTATAATACAAAGTATAAAATAAACATTCATGAGTCCATAGTGATATAAATAAATAACTGAACAAACAAATAAATGAGGGAGAAGAGACAAAATTCCCATGCAATGGAATTCCAAATAATTATTGTAAATACTCCACTCTCAAGGCAGTTAGAGAAAACTTTCCACAACTTAAGAGTGGGCTGTGCACAGTCTTCCCTTTAATATACAGTATGGAAAGGAAAGGGGGAGGGGGAAGCATGATTTTTTTCAAACATTACCTCAGCCAGGTAATAAAGGTTAATATCAATTGTGATGTCACACTGTTAGTGTGTTCTCTTTCTATGATGTGATAAAATGATGCTTTATCTCTGCAGTATTGTTTCCAAGAACATATAACCTTGATCTAATCATGACTAAAACATCTGACAAATCCCAGTAGAGGAATAGTGTACAAATATCCAGGTATCATTCCTCAAAACTGTTAAGGTTATCAAAAACAAGGAAAGTCTGAGAAACCATCACTGCCAAGAAGAGCCTATGGGGACATGACAACTAAATAAAATGTAGCTTCCTACATGGGATCCTAGAATAGAAAATAAAGATAGGTAAAAATGAAAGAAATCTGAAATGAAATATAGATTTTAGTTAATGATTATCTACCAATATTGGTTAATAATTGTAACAAATATACTACCGTACAGAAAAATTTAAGTTGAATTTCCTTAATTCAGTATGTTCAAACAGAAAGTCCTCAAAAAGTTACTAAATAACAGGATCATCACCCTCCCAAAGGCTGAGGCTCAAAATCTTAGGTATGGCATCTCCTCTCTCTTAGACATTATTTCTCTTTCACTAGTACAACCCTACTAGTACAAACTCAGTTTGCTATGTGAACTGTAAATCTGCACTTTCGTTCATACTCGCATTACTAACCACCTGTAAGCCCTTATCATTCTCTCTGGAGGATGATATTTTTATTTTCAAAAGTAAGAGTGTGGTAAAAATATGTAAGGCATGAGATTTAAAATCAGAAACAGACTGAATTAAACTTATAATGTTGTTATGTACAACCTGAAACTTTGGTGCTATAGACTGAATGGTTTTGTCCCTACTGCCCCACTCCCCCAATTTATATGTTGAAATCTTAACCCCCAATTTGATGGTATTAGAAGGTGGGGCCTTAGGTGATTAGGTCATGAAGGCTACACCCTTGTGAATGAGGTTAGTGCCCTTTTCAATGAGACCCTGAAGACCTCCCTCACTCCTTTTACCATGTGAGGATCCAAGAAGTTGCAATCTGGAAGAGGGCACTCACCCAAACTCAACCATGCTGTTATCCTGATCTCAGATTTCCAGTCTCTAGAAGTAAGCCACTCAGTCTGGTGCTTTGTTATAGCACCCTGAACTGACCATCTCACTTGGACATGTTGCTCAGTAATATTATATACAAAATTTTGAAAAAAAGAATTACATAGTATAACTATATAGATTAAATGAGATATCATATGTGAAAGTATATATATATATATATATATATATATATATATATATATATATGTAGTTTATACAGAAGTGTCCATTGTATCCTTTGCTATTCCATACAACCAGCTTAAACATTTACCATGTTCTTTTGAGGGCAGCAGAATAATTTACCCTCCTCTATTTTCTTTTCCTCTACCCACATGATGACTTACATCTGGACTAATTTCCATGAGGATATGTTCCTATAATTATCTGAAATTGGTATACCCCTTAGAGAAACATCATAGTTGATTAAGTCTAGATAGCGGCATTCTACTCTATTCAATAAGAAACCTCACTTTTTATGTAGTAAGGATAAATATATAGATTACATAATCATCTAATCTAAAGAGATTACTGCTCTGGGATAGGATTATCCTAGATGTGATATTTTTGCCAAAATAAAAAAAAAGAGTTGTACACATAAAAATTAATAATAATAACAGCATCAACAGCAGTTAACAGTGACAACTATGCTAACTCTATGCTAAGTGTAATGCAAGTGAGAGAATCACCCTATATTTTTATCACAGTCCTTATGCTGAATCCCCTAAGTGTGTGACAAGCAAGAAGGTTAACAAAACAAAAGCCTTCCTTTGTTTATTCCCCAAGATGAATTATCATGGCTATTTCCTATGCAAAGCAGATTACAGAGTAATATGTCTTTTTCACTGCCCTCCTCATAATTCTTGGTTAAAGGCTGAGAAGCATGTGAAACATTTTATGTAATAAACCAAGTGTTTCAGATAAAACAAACTTCCATTTTCCTGCAGAAAGATGTTAAGGTGAATGCCTTCAAATGAATTCAGTTAAATTCAACAGAAGAAATTTTTCAGTGATTATATGAAAGACATTAGCAGAGATTAGAAGTGGTTGGATGGTGCTGTTGATGATGTAAAAACAGAATTAGATGTTAAGGTGAATGCCTTCAAATGAATTCAGTTAAATTCAACAGAAGAAATTTTTCAGTGATTATATGAAAGACATTAGCAGAGATTAGAAGTGGTTGGATGGTGCTGTTGGTGATGTAAAAACAGAATTAGACATGGTCTCTGCATTTATTTTACCCCAGAACCCGTCCGTTATGGATATGTTACCAAAATATTGGACTGCCTTAGGCAAATTACATTCTATTCTTTTTAAAGAGAAATGGGGAAGTTTTGAAAAACTGAATAGTAATTTTGATTTACAAAGATAGCATTTTTTAAATGCCTTTTACCTTTGATATGTCTTTCTCTTGCCTAATCATTTTCAAATTGAATTGCTTTGAGCCATTGTTATATAGTTCATTTTGAGGGAGGACAAAAAAGCAAAATAAAAAAAGAATTATTTAATACACATAGGCATTACATAGAGTCCAATCACATAGTATAAATATTTCTTCTGTGTCTTTTAGAATCTGATTCCTGAGAGATGAAGGCTATATATTCTATTTTATATTGGTATGAAGCTGGGATAAAACTAAGTTGTTTCATGACTTACCTCAGCACTGACCAAGTTTAAAATATGTACCCCTATACTTGAGCATAATTAAAAATTAAATGTTCTCATTAAAAATATGAACAAAAATATTATATTCATAAGCTAAAGAAAAAGATCAGTTAAATTTTTCATTATTAAATATCTCATGGCCCCAACATATGAACTATCCTAGATCTTCCTTCCATCCATCATATTCCCTCATCTGTCTTTCTAACCCACTTCTCACTGTTTGCCATATTTCTTGCTTGTTCAAATTTTAGTCCTTTCCTCCAGCATAAAGTCCTTTGTCCTCACCGATTTTAGTCAATCATGTTGGTCTCCATTCTTTCATACTCTCCTGCTAGAATATTCTTTATTGGACAGAGGAGTCAGAGAGTTGTAATAAATTAAAGGCCAATCGGTTTCTCATATGCTATATTTACATCAGTACTCAACAATTTGTCATTCTCCTGGTTTTTCACAAGTACATAAGCACCCATAGTATGCAAGTTTTATCAAATCTGTATTGTGTTTATAAGAATCAATGTATAATCTTGCATAAAGATTGGGATCTGGGAATTTATTGGATCAGACTAGATCGGACTTACCCAGATAATTGAGTACACTCTCCCTATTTTAAGGTCTATAATTTAATTACACCTTAGAGGCATTTTTGGCAAGTAAAGTAACATATTCACAGGTTTTAGCAATTTGGGCATGAAATCTTGGAACTTTGGCAGTTAAGGCAGTAGAGCATTTGCCTACAACCGGAATCAAACTCTAATGATGTCCAGCAAGTAAATGCCATGTTACTGATAAAGGTCAGCACGTAAAACCAGGGCACCACCTGGTTTATCATTTTCATGTTGAACACCAAGTTTAGACAATCAGTAGCAGGACTTTAATGAGTGGCCTCTAAACCAATTAAATGTTATAGTTTACACAAAAGACATAATTCCTAAATGTGAAATAATTAGGAAAGTTTGAATTGCATCTAAGTGAGATTTATATTTGCTTATTTACATAGGAGCTATTTAGATCATGGGATACTACCATTTTAAACTCAGGTATTTATGTAAGCTCAGCATTTGTAGAATACATTGCCTAAAAATTATACAAAATTCATATCATTTTAAATGTTATGTGTTTTTATTGCTTTGGTGTTACTGTGATCTGATAAAATTCTTTTTCAGAATTTGCCTTAACTAAAATCTCAAAAAAAAAAAAAAAAAAAAGGAAAAAAAAACAGACCCTACCCTACATTCAACTACTAAGCCCTATCCAAAATAACCATGTAATTATTGGCAATTATTCAAATCAAATGCTCTCTTGGGTCGTTTCATTTAAAACCTTAAATAAGAAGACTGTTCAACTGACATCTGTTTTCAAACATTTAATTTGTCATCCATTGTTAAATGTTTGAGTATCACACACCATAAAAGATAATTACAAAAAAAAAGCAGTTTTAAAATTTTTTAATTAGGATTTCTTATTTCTTCTACTGTGATATGGAGATAATGTACCTAGCTTTTTTAGCTGTGACCTTATTAAGCACGGTTAGGAAGTAATTTCTTTCTGAGTTACTATCTCCGGAAGTCAGATTTGCTCCATTAACTCCAATATAGAAAGCAAACTCTTAAAATGGAAGGCAAAATAATTTTAGGTATATCAAATAACCTTTAAAATCTTCCATTGTAACCTCAAGAAACACTTTGACCAAACTATTTAATATTAAACCTCAAAGAAAAGAACACTAATGTTAACTTTCAACATCTGCGTCAATGGAGAGGATTATTATTTCTGCTATTTAATATAGTTATTAATCTGTTTAGAACTATGGCTTCATCCCTCTCTCAAATCCTAAACATGATTAAAGTAACATTTCAGGGATTACTGTGACATCCTTAATTTAGTGGAGCTGAGTTTAAACAGGTATAGGTATTGTTATGTAAAATGCAATCTTTACAAACTTTATTACTTAATCAAAAATTATTTTATAAGTTGCTCCTATGTGAGAGATACTGATGAGGTCTTTCAGAGAATACAGAAATAAATCCTATATGAACTCTGGTCCTGATCTTTCGTGGATCTGGTTTTTACCACAGCTGCTAGAAAGAGTAAAGGAATAGAAATATTCACATATATCCCTTTCAGCATTGTACTTTTTCCTATCCATTTAGCCAGTTTCCCTGAATTAAGCTTATTTCCCCTACTTCCTCCAAATATCACCAGTAAACTTTACCTCTCACTCCTACACATCCAGTCTTCATAATCTTTCTGAAATTTTCCATGTATTAATACTAAGGGGCTAGGCATTCTAAAAAGCCATCCTGACATTAAGTCCCTATAGTGTTTTATCATTTTCTCTTTATTTCTTGCTGAAAAGTATGTTAGCAATTATGACTCACAGGCATAAAAGACATGCTGCTTAGAGTTGCAACTGGAGATTTCACAATAGATCAGATTTCTAAATCAGACTCCTCCCATACATCAGGGATATTGTGTCAAGCTTTCACAGCTTCACCAATAATTTTTAAGGATACAAAAAAATTGTGTGACACAAATGAAATGGGCAAATCCAGGATCCCCTACATAGTTCCACAGTATTTTTTCTTCTCCCACAGAGCACCTCTGGCCTAGGTTAACAGATGGGATTTCTCAGTGAGATAAGTAGTCATCTTATTTACACAGGAACCATTTAGATCATGGAAATGAGCATTTTAAATTCAGATATTTATATAACTTCCATGATATTTTCCAGAGGTCCATGTCCCATAAGTTCTTAGACTCCAGGTTTTTTTTACATAAGTAATTCAGACAACCAGGTCTGTTCTGCTGAAAGCATTCTGCATATAGAGACTATCTTCTTAGCAAAAAGCATTTGGTTATTCACCAGGAAGTTTGTCATAAACATAAACATGTCTACAAAAAATTTTGACGGATTTAACTGTCTTATTTTTTTCATGTAAGTGTCTCACTCCCAGAATTTCAGAACAACTTTTTAATACTTTTAACACCCCTTTTTTAAAAAGACTATTTTCCCCAATTTGCCATTAAGACAAACCAAAACAAATCAAAATTTATTTTATCATATTAAATGTTCTTGAAAGATTCTGGTTTATTTTTCTCCCATTTTATGCTATGAAATTTTGACTGCATTTTTCTATGGAAATTAACTTGTGAAATTTTTTGTCTGTGTACTTTTAATACATACTATCCTAGCGACTGTAGGGATCCTAAGGGGAATAAATACAGGTGGTATATGACTGATAAAATATTTCTCAATATTTAATAAACATTGATTTTACTTCCTATGTTTAAGCATCAAATATTATCTTTATCTCTACCAACAGGAGAAATTCTTTTAAATAATTCTTATTCTTCTTTGAAATACTTATTTCACTTAGCATAATAACCTCCAGGTTCATCCATATTGTTGCATATAGTAGGATTTTCTTCTTTTTTAAAGTTGAATAATCCATCGAGTGCATATACATTTTCTTTATTCTGTAATCTGTTGATGGACATTTACAGTGTTGCCATAACTTGGCTAATGTGAATTATGTTGCAATGTACATTGGAGTACAGATATCTCTTCAAGATTCTGACCCCATTTATTTTGGATATATACCCAGAGATGGGGTTGCTGTATCATATGGTAGTTTTATTTTTAATTTTTGAGGAACTGTGATGCTGTTTTCCATATTGGCTGAACAATTTTAGGTTCACCACCAACAATGTCCAAAAGTTTCAATTTCTATGTGTTCTTGGCAATACTTGTTATTATTAAATTTTTTTATAATAGCCACCTAACAGGTATGAAGTGATATTTCATTGTGGTTTTGATTTGCATTTCCCTGATGATTAGTGAAGTTGAGAATGTTTTCATGTACCAACTGCACACGTTGGCCATTCATACGCCGTCTTTGGAGAAAAGTCTGTTCAAGACTTTTGTCCATTTTTTGATAGGATTATTAGGTTTTTTTGCTACTGAGTTGTTGGAGTTCCTTATATGTTTCAGATAAGAATCCCTTATCGGACATATGGTTTGCAAAGATTTTCTCCTATTCTGTAGGTTGCCTTTTCACTCTGTAATTGTTTTTCTTTGCTGTGTAGAAGCTGCTTAGTTTGATGTAGTTAGTTTGATATAGTCTCACTTTTCTAATTTTGCTTTTGTTGCTCGTGCTTTTGTTGTTTTATTCAAGAAATCATTGCCAAGCCTAATGTATGAAGTTTTACCCTACTTTTTTTTTCCTCAGAGTTTTACAGTTTAAGGTCTTATGTTTAAATTTTTAATCTATTTTGAGTTGACTTTTGTGTATGGTATAAGATAAGGGTCCATTTTCATTCTTTCCCATGTAGATATTCAGTTTTCCCAACACTACTTGTTAAAGAGACTGTTCTTTCCCCATTATATATTCTTAGACTGTTGTAGAAGATCAAAACCATTTATAAAAAGTATTTAAACAGTCACATTCAAAGAAACATAGAGTAGAATAGTGGTTGCCAAGGGCTGGGGAGAATGTGAAATGTGGAGTTGCTATTCAAAAGTTACAGAGTTATAGTTAGACTAAGATAAATAAGTTTGGAGATTGTTGCCCCCCAGTGGGCCTATAGTTAATGATATTGTATTTTGTACAATATTTCAACCTAAAAATTTGCTGAGACTAGATCTCATATTAACTGTTCTTACCACATTAAAAAATGTAAAAATAATTAAATTTGGTTCTATACACGTGAATATATTGGGTTGGCCAAAAAGTTCCTTCCCACAATATTTTGGAAAGAACTGAATGAACTTTTTGGCCAACCTGATATTAATTTTAGCAACATATTTTTATCACAATTTTAAATTTTTAAGACTTTTTCTCAGAATTCTAAAAAATGTAAAAGCATAATTTTCTCTATATTTGAGATAGACATTACTACTAAAAAAATACCCAGTGGTTGTATGAATGTTAATTTACACAGTATGTAGAAATTCACTTACTCTCTCACCAAGCAATTCATTAAGCTGAATTATAATTTGTCTCAATTTGATAATGTTTATTAAGTCAGGTAAAATTTTTATGCCAATGGACATTTAAATTCTTATCAGTTTGTGCTTATTCCTTTAGTGTTCTATTCAAACTTCAAACCTATGATAGGCATTTTTAAATGTCACCTTATAAATATACACTGGAAAAAATCTTTCATTTATGACTTTTTAGTGAATACACTTTTGAATTCATAATAGATTGTATTTGGATACAGATTTGACCCAAAATATTAATAATGATTGATTTTTTAACTGTTTGTAACCACTCAATAAAATGTAATTATTCTTAAGACCAAATATTTAAAGGTTATCTAGTCATCTTATTTGTTTTAAAAGAGTATTTTACAGGCTATTGTAATTTTAAAGTAAGATGTCCTAGAGTCAGTTAACAGTCTTCACATGCTTGCCTGGGGATACATCATAACAAAACAATCTAGTTAAGAAACTTTCAAGGCATATTCTTAAAACTTGTCAATTGTTGCAAATCACTGAAGATTTAAACAGACATTTTTAGCAAAAACAATGTTTCAGCTGTCCCTCATTTTTTTTTCAAACAGTACAGAATGACTGAAAACAGTAAATATTGTTACATTTCCTTTCAATTCTTAAAGATCCATTTAAAGAACGATTCATTATGCCTAATGATCAGTTCTACTAAGTTGTCATCTTAATGATAACAATATGGAGAAACCACATAGACATATGGATGCAATTAATTTATCCAAATGTTTAAAGAAAATTAGGGATCTAGCACAACTGTAAGATTATGACATTATATTGACCAAATTAAGTATTTGGAAAGGAAGAAAATTAACAGATTGGATAGTAATTTTCTTGACAAAATGTTATAATTATGTTGCCTTTTATTTCTAAGTTTTTAAATTTACATGGAAGTATGTAATTTGAATGGTCTCACGTAGTTTCATCTGTATAAATTTTCATTTCTACAAGATATGACATGTTCAATTTACCAGGAAATAACTTTTATTTAAATAATCTTTTATTATAGAGAAATACAACATTATTATTACTTTCAAGTTTAGTGTCATTTTATATTCTAGAAAGTTAGTAGGTTTTAATAAAGAGTGTATGGACTTTGTAATAAACTTAAAATACAGCCATATCTTATTTTTTCATTTAATATTTGATTTATTAGTGCTGCATTTATTTTAGTTATTTTTTTTTATCTTCAATGAGGTTATATATATATATATTTGACAGGAATTCTCCTGGTTCAAACGTGAATACACTGTGATGCATAATAGCTAAAAGACTGTAACACATTGGGTTACTAATAAGTGGCAAAGTTCTTTTTATTTATTAAGTTTTGTTGAGTTAGCATGTTCTATTTGGAATAAATGTTTCCTGAAATTTGTGGAAAGGATAATTGATAGAAATAATAAGAATTTTTTAAAAATCAAGTATTGTTAAAAAGCAATTAAGACTGTCTTCCTCTCTCTCAAACTCCAGTTTTCACAGATAAATATATTTAATTCATATCATCATTCATTATGAATAGTATATACATAAGGACACACAGATACACATTATGTGTATGTGCACTGAATAAGCCATTTGTATTGATCATTATTAAATGTGTGTAACTATATACCCTTGGTTGAAATCTTAGGCAAGATTCATGACTTTTATGTGCACTTTTACAATTTCTATTTTCAATTTCTATTACAAAAGTTGAGTCCCAAAGAGAAATTCAATCAATAATTAAAATGTACAAGATATCCATCAACATATGAAGTTGATTTAATATTCTATCATCTTCCCCAGCATTAGCCTGTTTCAGGTTGGAAGTAATCACAGGGACTGTAGAAGTTGTTATTTTGCTTCCATGTCCATGGTATGTCTACTTGCTAGAGAGTTTTTTATACCTTCAGGCCTGGGTTGGGAGGAATAGATGAGGGCTAAGATTTTGATCTCATCAGTTCCTTTCTTCATAGGCTGACCTTGTGCTCCCTGGGCCTTGAGCTTTTCATGCAACCACTAAAGATTCCTGATGAAATGACTCTCCAAGATTACTTTACCCCAGTTAAATCTATTGCTGGTAGTTGTTTATGACTCATTCCTTAAAACAACCATTCCCTCTTAGCCCTTTGATGCTGGAATTGCTCCTTGTAGTTAGGTGAACACATTTGTCAGGATTCAATAGGTCTTGATCTCAGTTCTTTCTCCTGTGTGGTACATGACTTGCCCTTGGAGCAGGGCAGTGGAGTTGAGGGAGCTGAAAAATTAAAAACAATTACAGGCGTACCTAAGGGATATTGCAGGTTTGGTTCCAGACCACCGCCATAATGGGAATATTACAATAAAGTGAGTCACACAAAGTTTTTGGTTTCCCAGGGCATATAAAATTTATTTATACTTATTTTAGTCTATTAAGAGTGCAACAGTATTATGTCTAAAAAAATATAAACACCTTAATTTAAAAATACTGCTAAAAAATGCTAATCATCATCTGAGCCTTCAGGAAGTCACAATTTTTTTGCAATACTGACATCAAAGATCACTGATCACAGATCACCATAAAAATATAATTATGAAAAAATTTGAAATACTGTGAGAATTACCAAAATGTGACACAGAGAAATGAATTGAGCAAATGCTGTTGGAAAAATAGTGCCAATAGACTTGATCTACATTGGGTTGCAACAAAACTTCAATTTATGAAAAAACAAACAAACAAAAAACCCCAAAAAACCCTGCAAAATCTGCAAAGCACAATAAAGCAAAGTGCAGTAAAACAAGGTATGCCCGTATCCCTGCTTTGGAAAACTCCGTATGTCCAGGAAAGCCCAGAGCACCTGCTTCTACTTTGTTTCCATAGCTGAAATTTCTCAGGTATGAATTCAGCACCAATACTCTATGTTTCTCAACCACAGAAATATATGTCAAAGCACTCTGGAAGCCTTTCTTACCGGAACAGAGATAAGGAAGTAGCACACCCACTTCTCCTACCATGTGGCATCAAAACAGAACAGAATAGAACAGAACAAGATGGCAACATAATAGCTGCCTCAGATATTCCCTCCCCCTCCTTCCCCTAGAGGCTTTTTATTCTTTAAGTGCTGAATGATATCAAGAGTCCAGGGAGTGACTTCTCAGACATTTCCCATCCTGCAAACAGTGATCTGACTTTAGAATTTCACTTTTTTTAAAATCCTGAGGTCTAGTGATGAAATTCAGTATCAATACCCTTTACACATTTATACATTATCAACTGAGACTATTTTTACAGTTTCATATGTTACTATATTTCATTAAAAATAAGGTGTGTGTTTCCATATTAGCACACATAGACCTTCACCTTTTTTTTATAACAGGTGTAGACTTTTCATTATATGACTACATATTTATATATCTACTCTGTCCCCTACTAATAATTTATCTTGATTGAAATTTCAGGTCTTGAAAAAAATACTGCTTTGCGTATTTTATTTATAAACTTTCAGTGTTCTGGAATACTGTACATTCACTTCCTAGAACTGGACTCAGTGGGTCAAAAATTAATGTATGTTTAAAATATTAATAAGTATTTGATATGCTTCCACATTGTATATCATCAAATTATACAACCATTGGCAATATATGCCAGTGTTGAATTCCCTACACCATAACCCAGATTATGTGTTATCAAATTGTGGAGCCTTGCCAATCTGGTAAATTATTTCTGTATCAATAATTGTTTTTTAATTTGAATTCCCTTTATTATGAGTCACTTTGAAGATACTTTTGTGATTTTTTTAAGCATTTTAGAAATTTAAGTAAATGGTCTGCCATGTATATTTCTATTGTATTTTTCCCAATCCATTTTTGTAATTGTCTTACTGTTTAATAAAAATGTTTATTATATTAAAGAGATAAAGTGTTTTCTATATGTATTGTCAATATTTTTTCCTAATACAGCTTGTACTTTTGGCTTTGTTCATCATGTTTTTCGCTCGTGTATATGTCAAATTTATTACTATGGGTTTAATCTTTACCTTAGCTAGGATCTCAGAACTACAAAATAATATTTAAATAAATGCTATATGTACATAAAATCATATGAATAACAAAGAGGTTAAATGTATAAATATTAACCTATATATCTATCTGCATATGTATATTTAAATACTCAGATTACTCAAAAAAGGATAAAAATTGTGTAAAATATTCCATAAAGGCATAACTTTTTTCTTTTCACCAGATGGTTACCCAGTTGGGATTAACAGCATTTAGTTTAATTGCTTTGTAACATATTTAATATATTTAAGCATTTTGTAATATAATTTACTATCTGGGAGGGCAAGATCTCCTTATGTTACTCTTTTTTTTGTCAGAATTTTCTGTACAATCTGTTTTTACATTCCATATTTACTTATCCACATCAAATTTAAGAAAAGTTAGCTAACCAACTTTGAAAAAGTTAGGCTGCTGGTATTTTTATGGGAATCATTCATTTTAAACATATTTAAGGAAAAAAATCCTTATTAGATGGAAAATTTCTATCAGAAGATAATGATGCTGTTAGATGAAGGAACATGAAGACTGATAATAAACCTTGATTTTAGCAATATCCTTTAACAGGACCCTCATGAAATGAAGTGAATCAGAGACAAAGGTGAGAGAGAGGGAACTGACACTTTTTCTTCCTTTGATATTTATGTAAATATACTTATGTAAAAATTAGTATTATTTTAAAAGAGTGTGTGTTTATGTGTGTGTGCACACAATTACTTAGAATGATAGATATTAGTTCAGAATATTATTATCTGGAAGTTTGGTTATAGTCCATGGAAAACTGGTACACATAAGCAAACATACAAATACATTCAGTATACATATATATGCTAATATTTTCATTAAGTGCATATGAATGTATGTATGTGTATTTTACCTAATTTTCTGTGGAGTGCAACCAAAGCTGCAGGCTATTTATCATCCATTGATAGACCAGACTTTGGTAATTCAGATGAGTAATTGTAATAGGAATAAGATAACAAAAATGAAAAGAAAATCTTGTGGGTGATAACAAAAGTAAGTTCTGCTGAGCTGTCATTTTACGAGGGAAATAATATAAAAGATATTTTGTTTTCTTAGCAAAATGAAAACCTTCCAAGTTCTCCATTTTGCTATTAACAAAGAAAATACAAAATAATAGACAGTTTTGTCAGGCTAATATTTAGATAATCTTTGGGTTTGGAAGGTGAAACTCATAAGGGCTGTGCTTAAGGAGCAATGGTAGGTCTCTGTTCTGTTATCACAGACATTTTGAAGTGGCATTCACAAGGTGAGAGAAATTTCTTCAATTAATAGGTGGAGGATATGGAAGGGGAAGAATGGAGACAGATGTGGTGTTATCAAGGGAGAGATTTTGAGTGTGAAGAACTAGACAACAAATGGGAAATTTGTATATTTTAAAATTTCAGTATGTAATGAGAGTGTTCTTTTTCTTGTAAAATTCACACTTCTACTTAAATCTTTCAGAAATTTTGGAGATATATGAAAAAGTGAGAAGTCTTCATGGAAGCTGAGAAAAGGGCATGAATAGAGACCTGCTTTTAAGGTACAAGCATCCACTAGGACATAAAATCTTTTGTATCTCATTTACAGTTTTATGTATTTCATTTAATAAACCTTATTTATGAGTACATAGTAAGGGGATATGTATAATGGCTCAGAGGAAAGTTTTGATAAATATATATTGCATGATTGGGTGAATTAATTAATGAGCTAACCAGTTAATCTATCTGTGTTATTAAAGGAAAAATGGGAAAGGATATGAATACAGAAAAGTTATGTGGTCCTTGACAGTGTTGTTTTTAAATTATGTGGCTTGTAAACTGTAGATTTTCTTGTGATGATGTACATGGAGTAAAGTGTGGTTATTTAAATGAAAATTGTCAAATCCGAAACAGTCTTCTAGCTATACAGAAAGGGGAGGAAACCTTCAGCAATCAGGGGCGAGAAACTGGAGAAAACATTTGGTACTGTAACATTTTAACATAAACCTGGTCGCAGGCTTAGGTTGGTGTCCTCCAGTATATTCATGACAATACTCAGAGGCCCTATAAAATCACTCCTGGGATTCTGAGATAGTGCATTTATTATCCTTGGCCAAAATACTGTCAGGACTGCTTCTACAATTATTGGGTAAACTATATTAACTGTTAGCTCATGATATAGAGTTATTGCCTTTTTAGGATTTGAAGACCTAGATTTAAGAGCCAGATGGGACATATTTGTCATAAAGTAATCTAAAAAATGTGTAGAAAGGACAATTCTCCCATTTATATTCATTTACTTCTCTACCTCAGTCCTAAGCTATAACACCTGCAATTACCCTAACACTTTTGTTTGTTTTAAATCCCAGAGGGCACTTATACATCTGTGGGTTATTTGTACATTTATTTTTATTCTGAAACAGATGTGCAGATAGAAAATGGAGCTGTTAAGGAAGATTTTTATTGTTAGGAAAAAGCAACATAACTGCTACATCTCAAATGGATAGCAGAAATACAATGTTTCTGCTATGTCCTTCATTTAGAAGTGTATTTTCTTTTCCAAGACCCAGGTGCATTCTAATATGGATATGGTAAGAACTGACTCATGAGCTATCTGGAAAAAAATTTGGAAATATGTGCTAACCAACTATTTTAATTTTATATCACTTACATACAGTAAAGAATACAGATTAATTATTTAAGTACGTACTTACCCATGAAATCTCTATCCAGATCAAGATACAGTAAGTCCCCTACATATGAATGAGTTCCATTCTGAGAGCACGTTTGTAAGTCTAATCTGTTCATAAGTCCAACAAAGTCTAGGTACCCAACTAACACAATCGGCTATATAGTACTGTACTGTCCCCAATCCCCAGGCCACAGACCAGTACCCATCCAAAGCCTGTTAGGAACTGGGCCACACAGCAAGAGGTGAGTGGCGGGCTTCATCTGCAGTGAGTTAAGCTTCATCTGCAGCTCCCCACAGCTTCACATCCCTTGCATCCCCCCACCCCATCCATAGAAAAATTGTCTTCCATGAAACAGGTCCCTGGTGCCAAAAAAGGTTGGGCACCTCTGAATATAGTACTGTACTATAATAGGTTTATAATACTTTTCACACAAATAATACATAAAAAACAAACAAAAAATAAAGAAAACATTTTTAAGCTTACAATACAGTACCTTGAAAAGTACAGTAGTACAGTACCAACAGCTGGCATACAGGGGCTGGCATCCAGTGAACAGGCAAGAAGAGTTACTGACTAGAGGAGGGAGAGGAGGTGGGAGATGGTAGAGCTGCAGGATCATCAGCAATAGGAGACGGAGGGCAAGCTGCAATTTCCCTCATGCCCAACGTTGATGGCACAGGTTCTGGATCCTTGCTGAACTCAATTCTATCTACCGTCCTAAAGAAAACAATCCAGTGATATCTCTTTTTTGCTCATTGCAGATGACACAGTAGCACTAGATTTCATTTTGAATAGCTGCTGCAACCTTCATGTACCATTCTATGTTTGGGTCCTGTGCCTCAAAAACTAACAGTACCTCCTCAAATAAAGAAAATCCCTTGCCATTCTCTGCATCGTGAATCTCCTCCGTTCTTCAGTTTTATCTTCTTCCTCTTGTCTCTCTATGTCCTTTCTCTAGGCCTCCAATTCCACCAGGTCTTCATTAGTAAGCTCCTCATGTTGCACAGAAAGAGTTCACTGAAGTCCTCCTCTTACAGATCTAGCTCCAGCTTCTCGGTGAGGCTCACTAAGTTGCTGAAGACCTCTTTGGACTCCTCATCCATCTTCTCAAATCCATGAAAATTGTGAACAAACTGTGGACAAAGGTTCTTCCAAACCCCATCCATGGTGATGACCGTAACCTCATGCCAAGCAAAGTCAATGTTTTTTATGGCCTTGTAGATGTTATAGTCTTTCCAAAACTGTTGCAAGGTTGTTCCTGGTTTGTCACTCACCTTTACTGCCTAACAAAAAGTATGATGTAAATAATGTTTTTTGAAAGTTGTGTAATTCCCTGGTCCACAGGTTGGATGAGCAATGTAATATTCAGTGGCAGATGCACTACTTTGACATTGGGATGAAAATTGTCTGTGAATGGGGGCCTAGAGCATTGTTGAGCAGCAAAAGAATGTTGAATGGGATGTCCTTCTCCAAGCAGTAGTTCTCTACCTGCGGGATAAAGTGGTGGAAAAACTAGTCCTGGGAAATGGCCTGTGTAACCCAGGCTTTGGGGTTACTCTTCCACACAATAGGAAGAAAGCCCTTGGCTATGTTTTTAAGGGTTCTTGGGTTCTCTGAATGATATACTGAGAGCCTTCAGCTTCACATCATCAGAAGCGTTTCCACCAAACAACAGAGCTAGCCTATCCTTTGCTGCTTTATAGCCTGGCATCAACTTTTCCTCCTTCCTGACGTAATTTCAATCTGGCATCCTCTTCCAGTACAGTCCTGTCTCATCCAAATTAAAAAGCTGCTCAGGTAAATATGCACCTTCATCAATAATTTCTTAAAGCATTTCAGGAAATTCTTGGGCAGCTACATTATCTGCACTCACTGCCTTGCCATTTGCTTTTTTTTTTTTTTTGGAAAATAAATTTTTTATTAGTTATCTATTTTATAGATATTTATATATTAGTGTATACATGTCAACTGCAACCTCCCAGTTCATACTGCCACCACCACCACTACCACCACCCCTACCTTCTCCCCTTGGTGTCCATACTTTTGTTCTCTACATCTGTGTCTCTATTTCATGAAACCAGCCATGGCTGGCATTAAAAGATGTGCCCTCTGATTTTTCACCGTGTTTCTTCTTCAAGTCTTCATAAAGGCTTTTAGCTTTTTCTTGAATCAGCATTAAGTTGATTGGGACTCGAGGCTGATGCTGATCCTGCATCCACACACTGAGAAGTTCCTCCATCTCCTCCATCATTTTCCACACTTTTTCAATACTATCAACATCATTGGCACAGCAGACTTCACGTGTTCCATAATCTTGTCTTTGTTCTTTAGAATCGTGCCAATGGTTGAAGGATTCATGTTATAAGAATGAGTAACGTCTACCAACATTTTGCCTTGCTCCACTATCTCAATTATTTCATTTTTGTTTCCATCGTTATCACTTGGCACTTCTTAGCAGTACCAGCTACAACCCCACTGCTTTTATGCTTGCTTCCAGACATCCAGGGCTTGAAATAAGGATACTGTACTACTACTCTTTATAAAATAGATAACTAATGAGAACCTATCGTATAGCACAGGGAACTCGACTCAATGCTTGTTGGTGACTGAAACAGGAAGGAAATCTAGAAAAGAGGGGGTATATGTATACGTATAGCTGATTCACTTTGCTGTACAGCAGAAACTAACACGACATTGTAAAGCAACTATACTCCAATGAAAATTAATTTAAAACATATACTGTACTACTGTTTTCTACACAGTACTGTAAAGTACACAAAAAACAACCACTTGCAGAGGATGCATGCACGTGACAATATATGCCAGACATGTGAACTAACTTACGTGATTGGACATGCAAACACACATTCGCACCTTTTAAAGTTTGCAACTTGAAGGTTTGTATGTAGGGCACTTACTGTGTGGAACATTATCAACAATTCTGAAGCATCACTTCCCACTCAGTAACCCCAAAATATTAACTGCTATTCTAACCTCCATAACCATAGAATATTTTTACCTGAGTTTTACCTATATAAAAATAGCATGAACAAACTCTATTGTTTATGGCTTTCTTCACTCAATATCATACGTATGAGATTCATCCCCCTTGTTGTGTATTTCATGCATTTTCATTATTGTGTAGTGTTCCATTGTGTCCATACACCACAATTTATTAATGTATGTATCCATTGTGTTGTTATTGGACATCTTTGTTTCAGGTCTTGGCTATTGTGAATAAAACTGCTATGAACACTAATATATTTGTTTTTTGGTGGATGTTAGAATTCCTTTGTTAAATATGTACTCAGATGTGAAATTTCTCAGTCATAGGTTTTTTTATACTTTCTAACTTTATAACAGCTACTGCAAAAGTTTTCTAAAGAGATTGCTCTAATTTAAAATCCTACCACCAATATGTGTTTGATTTGATCCACATTTTCTCTTGGTATTGTCAGTCCTTTCAATTATATCCATTCCAATGAGACTATAGTGGTATTTCATTGTGCTTTTGATTTCCATTTTCCTGATAACTAACGAAATTGAGGTATTTTAAAATACTTATCGACCATTTTGGCAGTCTTCTTTATGAAATATCTGATCAATTTTTCAGCCCTTTTGAGGCCTTTGTCAAAATAATGCATTGCAAATATCTTCTTCAAGTCAGTGGTTTGAGCTTTTACTAATGTATTTTTTTTATCATTTTAAGATAACTTTAATAGATTTAGATTTTTTTATTAATAATTTGTTGAGTGTTTATAACATGAAGTGTATGGTGTTTTTATCAGGTGTATTTCTGCATCTAGTAGTTTTCCTAAGGCATATGACTTTTCTAACATCTATTTTGTCTCATTTTAAAGTGTGTCTCATAAACAGAATGTATATATAATTATATATAATTATATTGAATTTTGTAAGATTTTATATATGTATATATACACACATGTATACATATTCTAACATAAATATAATATATGTATTTTATATACACATACACACACTCTAATTTGACAGTCTCTGGCTTTTAATTGCACTATTCAGTTCATGAATATTTAATGTAATTACCAATATATTTATGTGCAAGATGAATCTCTTACTATGTTTTTCTATTTATAGCGTCTTTTATTTTTTCCTTTTCCTCAACTGTTGTCTTCTTTGGATTAACCATATTGTGGTCTTTTTTTTTTAAATTAACTTATTGTTATGCAGTGTTTTATGACCAATATATTCTGGCTGACAAAAAGAGTTGAGAGAAATGTTCTTGAGCTGACCCATAATAAGAGATGTAAAAAAAGTAGCAGTTCCTCTAGAAAAACTGTGATCATTGGAGGAACCACACAATTGCAGGGAGAAGGAATATCACTGTAAAGTTTAAACATGCAGGTAAACAAATATATATATTAATTTTAAAGCAATAATAATACTGTCACATATAATTAAATAAATGACAATAGTAGTATAATAATGATAATTTTTGTGGAATTAAATATGTGACAATATTTCAAAAAGCATGAGGGATTAAAAACTACTATAAATTTCTGCATTTTTAAGGAAGAATTAAAGATATTAACAGAAGGTATAATGTACTACAATAAGGATCATACTATAATTTCTAATAGTGGGGCAATGTTTATATATTTCATGCTTACAACTTTTAGAACTTTTTGACTATGTGATTTTATATTTTCTATTAGTTCTGTAAGATTCTGGGCTAACATTTATTCAAATATTGTTTTGCTGGGCTTCCTAGGTGGTGCAGTGGTTAAGAATCCGCCTGCCAATGCAGGGGACACGGGTTCAATATCTGCTGCAGGAAGATCCCACATGCTGTGGAGCAACTAAGCCCGTGTGCCATAACTACTGAATCTGTGCTTTAGAACCCATGAGCCACAACTATTGAGCCCATGTGCCGCAACTACTGAAGCCGATGCGCCTGGAGCCCATGCGCCACAACAAGAGAAGCCACAGCAAAATTAGGAGCCCGTGCACCACAATGAAGAGTAGATAGCCCCCGCTCGCTGCAACTAGAGAAAGCCCACATGCGGCAATGAAGAACCAATAAAGCCAATAAATAAATAAATAAATAAATAAATAAATAAATAAATAAGAATTAATTTTAAAAAATCTAAAAATATACAAACAAAAAAATATTGTTTTGCTACCATTCTCTTCCTTCTTCTCCCAGGACTTTAATTACCTATACTTAGACACTTTCACTATTTCTAACTTCTCCCATAAGCTGTTTTTCATACATTCCATCTTTTTTCCTCTCTGTGCTTCTTTGTGGATATTTTCCCCTAATTTATTGGCAGCTGACTAAATATGTTTTTAGCTGTACGTAAACTACTATTTAAAAAATAAATTTCATCGAGGTATACTCTGTATACAATAGAATGCATAGATTTTATGCTTGTGGTTTTATGAGTTAATTACTGGTGTACAGAAACATCTGATTTTTGTGTGGTTATGTTGTACCCTATAACTTTGATGAATTACTTTTTTAGCTCTAATAGCTTTCCTGTGGATTCTTGTGGATTTGCTATGCACATAGAATCTTGTCTTTTATGAATATAGTTCTACCTCTTCATTTCCAATTTGGATGCATTTAATATCTTTTTCTTGTCTAATTACTCTGGCTAGAACTTCCCATACAATCTTTTTTTAAATTTTTGTAAATTAATTAATTAATTAATTGGCTGCATTTGGTCTTCCTTGCTGTGCAAGGGCTTTTTCTAGTTACAGAGAGTGGGGGCTACTCTTTGCTGCAGTGTGAGGGCTTGTCACTGTGGTGACTTCTCTTGATGTGGAGCAAGGGTTCTAGGTACACAGGATTCAGTAGTTTTGGCATGCGGGCCCAGTAGTTGTGGCTTGAGGGCTCTAGATTGCAGGCTCAGTAGTTGTGGTGTACGGGGCTTAGTTTCTCCACAGCATGTGGGATGTTCCTGGACCAGGGATTGAACCCGCGTCCCCTGCATTGGCAGGCAGATTCTTAACCACTGTGCCATCAGGGAAATCCCTAGAACTTCCCATATAATCTTGAATAGCAGTGGTGAAGGCAGGCATCCTTGCATTGTTGCTAATCTTAGGGAGAAAGCTTTTAGTCTTTCAACATTGATTATAATTCTGATTGTTGGTTTTTCAAAAATATACCTTATCATGTTGACTAATTTCTCTTCTATTCTTAGTATTCTGAGAGTTTTTATCATGAAGTGGTATTGGATTCTTTTCAAATGTCTTTTATGTGTTAACGGAGATGAACATTTTATTTGGGGTGTTTTTTTGTTTTAGTTTTTTCCTGATTCTAGTAATGTGAACCCCTCTAATGAATTTTTCTTTCTATTTATTTCACTTTTTAACACAGAAATTCTATTTGGTTCCTTTTTATAATTCATATCTCTTTATTTTTTCTTGCATTATTTCCCTGGTTTCCTTTAGTTATTTGTCATGATTTCCTTTAGCTCTTTCAGCATAATTAAAGTAATTAACCTAAAGTGTTTGTTTAGTTAATCTATGTCTGATTGTTTTAGAGGATAGTTTCTGTTCATTTATATTTTTCCTATGAATGAGCTATAGTTTCATATATCTTTGCATTCTTAGTGATTTTTTGTTGTTGAAAACTGAACATTTGAATATTATAATGTAGTAACTATAAAAATCAGATTCTTCCCCTTCCCCAGGGATTGCTGTTCTTGGCTGTTGAAGACTGCAATCATCTGTTTGTTTAGTTACTTTTTCCAAACTATTTTTTTCAAAACTATAGTTCTTGTCCTGCGGTCGCTCAAGTCTTGGCTCCTTTAGCTTTTATTCAGATAGTGTTTTGACTGAGATTTTCTTGAATGCCAGGAGAATTTTTCAACTGCCTTTTTCTTTATTCAGTGTTTGTTTGGTGCTATAAGCCTTTGACATTTTTCTAGAGTTCTAAGAAGGTTGGCTCTGACAGATTTTGCTTGTTTTTCAATGTTTATGTGGAGGAATTTGGAGCTGCCTACTCTGCAATTTTGTTGACGTCTTTTCCTTGTTATTTTTGTTTGGATGTAGTATATTATATTTAAGTTATAATTTTTAAAGCTTCAGAAAATATTTTCACATAAAGGTTTTTTTTTTTAACCTGAAATGATAAACTTGTTAATAGTCAGTTTTAGATTCTGTTTCTGCTAGTGTAGTTCTATTTAGCCTACTCTAGGCCCTTATGGTATCGAATTGAAAGCCTGTGGTATTTACTGGGCCCTTCCACCTTAGTATATCTTGAATTTCAACGTTTGTTACCCTAGTACCATGCCATTGCTGAATTTTCTGCTAAGTTCTGTAACATCTCCATTTAATATCTATTTGAAATAAAGAAATGTTACTTTTTCTCTTTTCTTGGAGCCCGTTCCTGTGCATTTGCAGCATAGGAACTGGCTAAACACTTTGAGGTCAGTGACACACATATTTTCAGGCATTTCATGTAAGGCAGGTCCTCTGTGGTTCTTCCTTTCTAAGATTTTGTTTATAAAGTTAAAAGCTTAATTTCCAGCTCTGCTGATTGCCAGGACCATAGTCCCATGCAGACTTTATTTCTTGCTTGGACTCTAGTCTATTTGAATGTGGAATTTCCTATCATAAAGTATGTTCCTTCTCAGGAGCCATAGCCCCTTACATCATACTTGTTTAATTGACTCTCCATGTCTATGGATAATTGTTTTTGTATTTTTTTCCCCAGATTTTAATATTGTTTGGGATGGCTAGTATTATTTAAATTACTGCCCTTGCCTTTGATGTTTAGTTATCTCTGAAGAGTTTTTTAATTCATCCATGTCCTGAGGCAAAATCAGCTGTGTTCTTGAAGACTGTCAAGTTTTGCCAATATATCTTTCCTCTAGCAGGAGCCTTTCACAGGTATAAGATCCATATTTTCAGTCTCCTGCTTGGCTCCAAGATGAACAAATGCCTCCTGGGAAAAAGTGACTGCAAATATCACCACTTTCAATTTCTCTCTCTGGAGTATAGCTCTGCAAATTCTCTTGGAATCTTTTATGGAATTCAAGTATATGAATTCTTTAGTTGTCCTCAGTAACAGCAATGGTCTGAAGCCAGCTACTCCAATTCACTTGGGAGTGGAACATTGATACATGTATTTTAAATGGTAAAAATCAAGTATCTTGCAGCATTATTGTTAGTGGGGATTCTAGAGAATGATGTCAATTCTGGAATGCAGATGTTATATTATTTCCACACTTATTAACTGTAGATTTTAACTCTACCACAAATATAAAATACATAGACATGTTTCCAATTTTTCATATGTATCTATTTCATAATTTTTTTAAAGTTTTATTTAGAAGTGTTTTCATTAGATCTTTTCAATCAATAAGTTTTCCAGAATCATCTATCATATATGTATATACACATACACTTTAAAAAGTCACAAAGTGGATATGTATAAGAAAAATACCAATTTTCACCTCTTCCTACTACCCATATAATAATAATTTTCCAATATGCCCTGAGAATTTTAAAATGTTATAACTTTCTCACTTTTACTGAAATCTGGATCACTTTTAGGACAATATTTCTGAAATCTTCCCTTTGATAATTTATTCTCTATCTTACTCCTAATGCCTCTGATACCAGATTATACAATGTCTAAACCACATAATCAATAAGGTAGATATTTTGAATACTTATTAAATTAATACTCCAATATTAATGAATATATCTTTTTCTCAAGTGTACATTAAATGCTCACACAAAGTTATCAGCCAAACCATGAATGTCTCATATAGCAAGAATAATTTATCACAAGATAATAAAACTAGAAATTAACACCATCAACAAAAAATATAACAGCTCATCTATAGGAAAATTTTTAAAATATATCGTAACTCTTTGATTTAAAAGGGTAAGGCAAACAAAAGCAGGACTTAGAAAAAAATCATGGAAGCACTCTATGTCTTATGCACATTAGAGAAAAATGTCCAGTCTTTAAAAGAAACAAAATAATAAAAAGAGTAAATTAAATTCTAAACAAAAAATGAGAGAAATACGAAAAAAAGAAATAGTGTAAATAAGATGAGATAAAAATGGATGCAACACAGCTTATGCTTTGGGACGTGCCCTAGGTTTGATTAACTAGAAACAAAGCCTAAGACAGGGATTTAAACACATATATTTAAGAGAGTTATCTTAAGGAAAAACTGACTAGAGAATTGGGGAACCTTTGCACAAATGTGGTTTTAGGTACCTTTTGGTCTTGACCTGATTTGGAAGCAACTTGATGGGATATACGTTATATTGCAGAGTTTTCTCTGGAAAATGAAGAGGGCTGGACAACTGAATTTACAAGTCAGCCACAAAATCAGTGCTCTGGGGGAAGGTACTCTCCAAGTTATCTCCAGCAAGGAGGCTCTCATCAACAAAAGATAATTCTCCCCAGAACATCACACCTTTTAAGTCATTTCCTGTAATGTTTGATGTCCTTGTGTGACAAATGTACTGGCACGTTAGGGGGATCTAACAAGGTACCAGAAGAATCCACCACAGAGCATCTATTTTTCAATTTCTCATGCCTACTAGTAAGAGTGAAAGGAAGGCTTCACAGGGACATCAAAGGATCAGACTTATCAGGAACAACTGTTTGGTTTAACTATGGAGAAAAAAAGCGCAAGCAGCTGAGATGGAAGCTGAAGATTAAGAGCACTTAAATTGAATAGCAAAGAAGAGTAGTCACAAATGTTATGTACAAACTCATTTGCTATTATAGAAATGATGATTGTAGTCTTCATTTTATTTCCTTCCTTCATATGTTTTAAACATAATTAAACTAGCTGCTTTCTTCATTCCTTTCCCTTTGCCTCACCATCTTATTTGGCTGGGATAAACTTTACAATTTAGTCTTTAAAATGCAGAAACTTAGATAAGATCATGAGAAATCAAGAGGTTAAGTGAGTACTGAGGAGGGCTTGGAGTTGACTACTTTGAGTTTCCCTGCATCTGGCATCTAGAAACTTGTGTGAGATTAGAAGTCTGATTGTGTTGTCTCCTTTTGCTGTGGCTCTAAACTTTTCCTTTCTCTGGCAGTTTTTTCTGTCTTTTTCTGTTCTTTGTTTAAAAAAAAATTAAAAATTTTAATAAAAGAGGTTAAATGAGTATCAAACAGATATTCTATCAGAGTCAGTTACACTAACCAATAATTTCTCTCAATTTCTTTTGAGGGAAATTGGTGTTTTGTTGTTGTTTGTTTTGTTTTTATTTTTTAATACAAAATATTTGCATTACGAGGAACTGAAGAACTGTTTTTTCAAGACGAGCTAAGAGAAGAAAGTTCACTATGGAATATGAGCTCACAATACTGGTGTGTAATGAATATTTGCCAATATTTTAGTTGTTCAAAATCTGAACCCACTACCGTGTTTAAGGATTCCTCACTAAATGAGTTGTGGTGGGTCCCATCTTTTACACCATACACAGGAGAGGATGTGAGAAAAAAAAAAGAGTGAACAAATGAAAAACAATTGATTTGGCTTAGTATGTGGCATATAAATTACAGATGAAAGAATCAGTTAAGATCTAAAGAATAAGTGTACTAAGAAGTAGATGAAAGAAACATAAAGCTGCTGCAGAAGTGGGAGAAAACACCCTTGGTCTGGGGCATTAGTGAGTAAGAGTGAATAAAAGGGAGTTTGAGGCTGGTATATTAATACATTAACCTGAAGCTCTTCCCAGAATTTTCAAAATATTTCAGAAAGTATTCCAAAGGCCAATGGGTATAGAATAATTAAAACAAGAATGTATTAAGGATTTGTAATGTGGTTGGATTTACTGTGAGTATTTTGCTAAGCAACTGAGTAATTCTGAGTGATTTAGACACTTATTGGGTCCTTGACAACAAACTGTTAATGGAACAAAATAAACAATATAGTTGACAAATAACAGAAAACAATTATCTCAAACTTGGCAAAATATACATTCAATTTATTCAGTTTACCTCACCATGTATCAATGTCTGTTCTGCTATTTTTCTTAAATATATAAACATGATTGATGACCTTTCAGTCTTGCTTTTTACTTTAGAGAGAAAGTATTTCTGAATAAATATTTCTCCATACATGAATGTATAACATATATATATATGTATTCATATGTATGTGGAAATGTTTGTACATTCATATATATGTATATACATATGTGTGTATATACATACATATGTATGTGTTTATATATAAAATACATTTACCATATGTATATATTTCTTTTCCTCTCTTTCCTCCACCCTCTACCTCTGCAGGTGATTCAAATGAGAAGACAAGCTTGAAAAGCAATGAAGAAGGTTCAGATATTTACATCAGGAATCAAGGCAATCAAAATTGTTCTTCTCTACATACTTCCTCACTCCTGCAAAACAAAGAATGTTGCTCACCATATCAATTTGTAATGTGGTTATAAGTTGTTGTAATAAGGACTAAGTCATGTTGACCAACAGTATATCCTGAAAGGAATTCATGACATAAACCAGGATGAGGCACTCCATGCTTTGGTTAAACAGGCCCCTTAGGATGTATAGCTCTGTAAGAATGTTAATGAACCCAGATTCTTGCATCTTCCCATACACAGGAAGGCACTAAAATCACTAACAGAGATATCTATTCCTCATGACTAGCAGTAACCTTTTAATGAGATGTATGCTTGAGGGCACAAATTCCCTAGCCAAAATCATATATTTACTGACTTCTTCCCTACCTCTTAGCAGCAGTCCCCAGAGCTATTCAGAGGCTGTTTCCTGGACTACAGTCCCTATTAAGATCCCTAAATAAACCTGAAACTCACAACTCTTACTTTGTGTGCATTTCTTTCAGTGCATACTACCCATCCACCTCTCACATCACCCCAAAATGGCTCTTTGTAAAAATGGAAGTGCCTCCTGCTTGGATGTGATCTTCTATTAAAATAATTTGCACAAGCTTTGATGTTAATAAAAAGCTGAGTTGATCCCCAATTTTTTTAATTTTTTGTTATTAATTTCATGGTTTGAGATAAGTAAAACTCCTGAGATTTATTTCCCAACCAATAAAAAATGGAAAATGATCTGTTGATTTGTGGACAAAATAATGTACATAAAAGACTTAATAGAGTACTTCAGATATACTATTTAAAACCTATAAGATCTTGTGGTGATGGTACAATTAAGTATCATGATCAGGATGGTGGTTACATAAAGTTACACGTATAATGCTATTATCTAGAGCTATGCATACACATGGACACACAACCACAGGTACACACCCACACACGTAAATGAGTGCACATGTAACTGATGAAACTTAATAAGCTATTTGGATTGAACCAAGCAGATTTTGATGTTGTACTATATAACATTGGGGGAGGTCAGGTGAAGAATGAGAGGCATCCCTATACATTACATTGCAGGTTTCTGTGAATGTATAATAATTTCACATTAAAAAAATTTTTAAAAATAGTATGCCTTCATGCTTTTGTCAGGGAGAAAGAAATTTTCCCCTACCCTTCTAGGTTCTTCTGGCTTGTCTAAGAATTAAATTAACATGAGATGGATTAACAGGAGAAAATCAAACAAAAGTTTAATAACACTTATACATGGGAGAGACTCAGGAAAACTGAGTAATTCCCCCAAAAGGCTGAAGCCCTCACCTTAAATACCATTTTCAGCTAAAGACAAAAGAGAATGTTGAGGGCAGTGGTTCAGGACTTCAAAGTGGGGGAAGGTAATTCACATGGAGATGGAAAAGCAAATATTTGGTAAACAAATGTTTGCAGGCCACCCAAAGATTGTGGAACATAAAGAGAAATTTTAACAAACAGACATTGTTAGGTTATTTCTTGTATGCACACCTAGTTCATATTATAGTTATCTATCTGTAACTATATAGTTAGCGCCATTCCTGTAACAAGTCCTCTGTCTACATTCTTTTAGGCAGTTAGTGGGAAGGTCAAAGTTTCTTCCTGAGTCTTTTGGGTCTTAAAAATAATCAGCCTACTGGGGCGGGGAGGGTGGGGGGGACTCGAGGGGGGGAGTCAAGGAAGGGAGGGAATACAGGGATATGTGTATGAAAACAGTTGATTGAACTTGGTGTACCCCCCAAAAATAATAAATAAATAAATAAAATTAAAAAAACAAACAACAACAACAACAAAAAATCAGCCTAAATTAATTCCCCTACCCAAAAGACATAATTTTGGGGTAGCAAATTTTGTTGTCCTACACTTTGTTTTTATTGTAGTAGTGGTGGTTGACAGTGCGGGGGTTACAACAGCTGTACACAGGTGATATTGGTGCTAAAGTTGTGCTGTTTAAGGGCATACTCTCCAGTCTTCCACACAATTGAAGTAGAGAGTCTACAAGGCTGACTGTGAAGACACTGGCATCCTGGATTAAGAAATCCAGGGCAGCCAGGCGTGGTGGCGCGCGCCTGTAGTCCCAGCTACTCAGGAGGCTGAGGCAGGAGGATCGCTTGAGCCCAGGAGTTCTGGGCTGCAGTGCTCTATGCCGATCGGGTGTCCGCACTAAGTTCGGCATCAATATGGTGACCTCCTGGGAGCGGGGGACCACCAGGTTGCCTAAGGAGGGGTGAACGGGCCCAGGTCGGAGACCGAGCAGGTCAAAACTCCTGTGCTGATCAGTAGTAGGATCGCTCCTGTGAATAGCCACTGCACTGCAGCCTGGGCAACATAGCGAGACCCCGTCTCAGGAAAAAAAAAAAAAAAAAGAAGAAAAAAAAAAAAAGAAATCCAGGGCAGCATCTTCATCCCCATCTCTGGGTTAGCTCTTTTTGCTAATGGGTCAATTTGTACTTAAAGATTTTCTGTTTTAAAATTCAATTTGGGGGCTTCCCTGGTGGCAGAGTGGTTAAGAATCCACCTGCCAATGCAGTGGATATGGGTTCAAGTCCTGGGCCAGGAGGATCCCACATGCCGGGAAGCAACTAAGCACGTGCACAACTACTGAGCCTGAGCTCTAGAGCCCACGAGCCACAACTATTGAGCCCATGTGCCACAACTACTGAAGCCCTCATGCCTAGAGTTGGTGCTTCATAACAAGAGAAATGAGAAGCCCGTGCACTGCAACAAAGATTAGCCCCCGCTCCCCGCAACTAGAGAAAGTCTGCACACAGCAGTGAAGACCCAACACAACCAATAAATAAATAAATAAATAAATAAAATAAAAAAAATCAATTTGGCACTATAGACTTAAAAAAAAGGATAGAAGTTTTAATTCCTTGATAAAATTAAAGAGGGGTATTTTTTCAAAGAGATACCACTTCATTTAGTCATAAATCACAGTTGTTGAGGTAACGTGGTCAGTTATTAGAAAAAACTGGGGCAACCCCATAATGAGGGCGGGGTACACATCAAAGATTCAGTAGTTATATTTCATAGCAGAGGAAAATGATGCATTTAAAAATTGCTAGTGAAGATGGACCTTAAGTCAGTTTAAATGATGCCTTTCCAAATTCCCACAGCATCCTCAATGGAAGGCATCCATTTTTCAATGGACATACTTTTTGCTTAGGCCTTCATACATAATTAGCCACAAGGAAAAAATACACGTACAAATGATTTATTTATCTATGTATAATTAAAATTCTTTTAGGTAGTCAAGGATGGTGTATTCCCTATCTATGGTATTCTACGTGGAATACCATAACCAAGGCTCCTTTCACTTTCTGTCAATATATTTTCCTTTACACTTATTAAATACTCCTCTACACTAAATTGATGAGACAACATTATACCATCCTTTTATCTATTCTATACTTCAGTTTCCTTGAGAGCAGTGTAAAGTGAAGAGCATTCAATCTTTAGGCCTCATGGAATAGAATGAAATATTTAGAATAATCATAAAGTTCTTTGGCAGTGGAAGAAGTGCTCCATAACTGTTATATAGGAAATGGCTTAAACAAAATTCAACATTTAGTCGTAGTATTCCTGTCCTTTAAATTTATGCTGCTTTTTGCATGCTGCTTTATATTAGATCCATTAAAATACATACGCAGCTGTGATAGTGACAGCTTGAAGTTGAGCAGATTGACATAAAGGCCAAATAAAAATGCAGTGCAGTCCTGTGAAGGGCATATGGAGAAGACTTGGTTTTAAAAGTCATTTTTTTTTCCATATTATGTTACATTTTCAGTTATAGAGAGATGTCTGTATATTCTTCAATAATTTCATTAAAGACCTACATTAGAAATAGTATCCTATTTTTGGGATACTAAATAAAAGATATTTGATAGTTAATATTTGTATATTTTGTCTAAATGAATACAATTCCTCATTCTTTAAAATGTTTTACCAAAATATTAAAATGTGTTTAGGTACTCCAAAATAACTTAAATTCACTAAAGAAAAATATAAATTGTGTCTAACTTTAATAATTTAATAAATAAAATGTGCAACAATCCCCTTTTCAAAGAGTGTTCAACTAAGGTTGTCTTCAAATAGAAAGATATAATTAGAAATTAATCTATAGAACTTCCTAGGTGGTGTAGTGGTAAAGAATCCGCCTGACAATGCAGGGGACACGGATTCGAGCCCTGCTCTGGGAAGATTCCACATGCCACGGAGCAACTAAGCCCGTGCACCACAACTATTGAGCCTGTGCTCTAGAGTCCATGAGCCACAACTACTGAGCCCATGTGCCACAACTATTGAAGCCCATGAACCTAGGGCCGGTGCTCCACAACAAAAGAAGCCACTACAATGAGGAGCCTGCGCACCACAATGAAGAGTAGCCCCTGCTTGCAGGAACTAGAGAAAGCCCGTGTGCAGTAACGAAGACCCAACACAGCCAATAAATAAATAAAACAAATAAATTTTTAAAAAAATAAATTAATCTGCATATATCTTCAGTCACATGGCAATACGTCAATTCTAGGTCTAATATTATATATACCCTTATAGAGAGAACATTAAATCCCATCAACAAAGAGTAATCTAATTGAACTCTTTTGCAATTTATTTTGGTGACAATTATGTTTGAAAACTCTCCCTTTCCTTTCCTTCCTTTCTCTCTACTTTTTTTAAATTGGTTAAACTAATGTTTCACCATAATTTCCCTTAGTGTTTATTTTTAAACTTCAACACTTTAGTGAGCTTTAATTATTAAGACAGTTACTACTTTATCATATGCCTTTCCAATATTTTTATGTAATTTGTGTTTATTTGCCTTTTATTTTTGGTTTGTGTTCTTTATTAATCCATTTTTTTCTTTCTTTTTACTTTTTGGTTCAAATTTGGATAGACCACTTATAAATAGTATAACCATGGGGAATTTACTTAGCTTCTTTCTGCTTTGGTTTGTTCATTGGTAAAATGGAGATGATAATTTCACCTCCCTTTGTGCTTGTTGTACAAAGATAATCCTCATAACACCATGGAAGGGCTTAGAACACTGTCTGGAGCATAGTAAGTAATAAATATATTATTTATTTAATTCTTAATCATACAATAGCCTCTATATGCGTACTTTCTTCTGTTAATTGATCTATTACTTCCTGGACTAAAGCCACATTTTTAATCTTCCAATATTTTCAAAATGCAATTTATATATTTACTAAGGATATTGACTTCATCATTTCTCTTCAATATAAAATGTCAAGGCATTTTAGTAAATATTTTATTTCCAGGTAAATGTTAAAAATTTCATTAATGTCTACAATATTTATAGGTTTACTAAATAAAGTTCCAATTCATCCTGTAACATGGTACATTGTCCCATGTATTGAAACATCCATTACAGCCCTCAAAGGATTCCTGTAATTTATTGTCCACGTAAGTCTTGTTACTTTGTTGAGATTGTTTTATGCATTTGAAATATTTGCTGGCATTATAAATGAGAAAGGTTTAACTGTATTAGTCAGAGATCACTAGAAAAATAGAACAGGATATATATGTGTGGTTATATACAGTCCTCTTTCTATTAAGAAGTATATTTATTTTAAGGAATTGACTCACACAGTTGTGATGATGCAAGTCCAAAATATGCACAGTAGGCTAGCAGGCTGGAGACCCTGGGAAGAGTTGCTGTCCAAGTCCAAAGGCAGTTTATTGGAAGAATTTCTTCTTGCTCAAGGGAGGTCAGTCTTTGTTCTGTTAAGGCCATCAACTGATTGAATGACCCACCCACATTATGGAGGGTAAATTGTGTTGCTCAATGTTCATGGATTTAAATATTATCTCATCTGAAGAACACCTTCACAGAATTATCCAGAATAATCTTTGACCAAATATCTGGGCAGCTTGGGCCAGCCAAGTTGACACGTAAAATGAAGACCCACATTATGTTTTATGTGACTAACGTTTTTCTCAAATATGTATATGATGTCTCAAGGTTCTGCAGAACGTTGTTAGGATTTAAAGATATCCAATGATCAAATACATTTGTAAAAAGTGACAAACTAAGTTAAATTTGTTACTGAAAAAATATTATTTCTAAGTTATCTTTCTTTCTCTGTCATTACCATATCAGCTCTGTTTGCCAGGCTTCTTTCAACTTCTAGTGAAAGAAACCCAGCTTGAATTAGATAAAGGAGTGAAGTGACTTTATTGTTTTAGGTAACTGCTTATTGATTTAAGGCATGATTAGAATCAGGGTTTCAAAAAGTATAGTCAACAAACTGTCTTTGTTTTCTTTGTATTTTTTTCCTTCAGCTATATGCTCAGTAAAGTTGATTTCATCTTTCAACTTTTTATTTTATCAACTGTAATTTTTTACCATTTTTATTACTTTTTGCTTTTTCTTTTGACTATCTGTGGTGGTTTCTAGTGGCAACAATTGCAAGTGATATCTCTGGGTTGGAATTTTTTAAACTTAGAGAGTTCCAAGGGGTAAAATATCTGGTAAAAGAAGTTCAGGGAATTTTCTGTGTATTCTACTTTGATTTTTGTGCCTATCTCTGAAATTATCATCGTTAACAGTGGAAAAATATTCTAAATTTATGGAACTGAGCTATATTTCTAAATTTGTGGTCTCTGAAGAGAGAGGCAGAAAGGAAGAAACTCTAACAACCTATACATATTTGAATGACTTTCCAGCTAAAGAGGAAAAAAAAGAAACTGTTCTGGTAACAAAAGAGATGGTAGATGAATCTGGCCAAGGTAAACAAAAGGGTTTACATATTAAACTACATATTAAAAAAGTGCTCCATTCCTCTTTATTTTCACTAGTGATCTCTATAATTAGATTGTTTTCTATTTCTATTTATACAATTATATAATTTCTTGAATTAATACTGTTAACAATGCTTTTTTATATTATTTATCAAAAGTCCTCCTTGTATTATTTCTGACTTACAGATTAATTTCTCCATATTTTATGAATTAGTTATTAGATTAGATTTAGGGATATTTTTTCTTTTTCTTTGTTTTGCTTTTATCAAAAGTTATAATTTTTAATAAATGTAATTTCTAAAAGTCAGGATAAGAGTTGCAATTTGTGTGACATTTTATCAATATGATCATAGGGCTCTTATTCTTTTCCCTATTACAATGAAAAAGTTATCCAATACATCATGTTGAAACTTCTCAAAATTAGAATTAAAAAAGTAACATTTTCAATGTATCTGGGTATATTTAGTTGATAGAGAGTTGAAAATATTTGTTCTTGAATGCTGCTAGTCTGTGGTTTTATTTTATTTTTAATTTTTTAAATTAATTAATTTATTTATTTATTGGCTGTGTCATGTCTTCGTTGCTACATGCAGGCTTTCTCTCTAGTTGTGGTGAGCAGTGGCTACTCTTCATTGAGGTGTGTGGGCTTCTCACTGTGGTGGTTTCTCTTGTTGAGAAGCATGGGCTCTAGGGCACATGGCTTCAATAGTTGTGGCAAGCAGGCTCAGTAGCTGTGGCTCACAGCACTAGAGCACAGACTCAGTAGTTGCAGTGCACAGCCTTAGTTGCTCTGCAGCATGTAGGATCTTCCTGGATCAGGGATCGAACCCATGTCCCCTGCATTGGCAAGCAATTCTTAACCACTGCACCACCAGAGAAGTCCCTGTAGTTTTATTTTAATTTTCTATATTTTGGAGTGCAATGCACCTTTCATCTTCAGATTTTTTTTTTTTTACATGTGTACCTTTCTCATTGCTAGATTTTGTCTTAATGCCTCCTTTCTTCTTCTTAAGTTTGGCTGAATTAACCTATTTTCAACTTTTTATTATTTTATCAACTGTAATTTTTTATCATTTTTATTACTTTTTGCTTTTTCTTTTGACTGTCTAGTTTTCTTGTCTTCTTTGTTGACTTTTTAAATTTTTATTTAGAAAGAATTTTAGTTATACAAAAGATTGCCAATGTATGAAAATTTCTTCATATTCTTGACCCAGCTTTCCCTAATGTTACTATCTTGTATACCCATGGGGTATTTATTAAAATTAAGAAATAACATAGGCATGATACTATTAATGAAATAAGATTAACTTATAAGAACGATTTGCTATATTTTCCAGTTGTTGGAAATTTTGTTTCTGATTTCTGTTGTAAATACAACATGTATTATATACATAGGCAGTGAGTGTTGTCCATAATTTCTATTAAGTTTTTAGTTTGAGAAAAATGTAAATTCACATGTGGTTCTAAAAAACATCACATACTTGGGTACTTTTCACCAATTTCTCGCAATTGTAACATATTGCAAAACTGTAATAAAATATCCAACTATAATATTGCCATATTATAGTCAAGATACACAATATTTTTGTCACCAAAGGGATCTCTCCTATTGCCTTTTTTTTCATATAGCCACACCCACACCCCCTTCCCTCTCATCCCACTCTTTCCTCTTGGCTGGGCACAAGTAATCTCTTGCCTGCCCAAATCTAAAATTTTGCCATTTTAAGAATGTTATGTAAATGGAATCATACAGCATGTAAGATTTTTTGTTACTGGGTTTTTAAAAACTCAGTATAATTCTCTGGAAATTCAACAAGGTTATTATGTATATAAACAGTCAGTTCCTTTGTAATGCTGAACAGGATTTCATGATATGGATGGACTACCATTTGTTTAACAATTTACTTGTTGCTTCCAATTTGGGGCTGTTACAAATAAAGCTACTGTAAGCATTAGCATACAGGGTTTTATGTGAACATAGGTCTGCATTTCTATGGGATAAGTACCCATGAATGCAATTGCTAGGTTGTAAGGTATTTGCATGTTTAGTCTTTTTAAGAAACTGCCAAATTATTTTCCACAGTGGGTCCACCATTTAATATTCCTACCAGCAATGGTTTAGTAATCTAGATTATCTGCATTTTCACCAATAATTAGTGTTGCTAATGCTTTTAACATTTAATCCACTCTGATAGGTATATAATCATATCACATGTAGCCTTAATTTTCATTTTCTTAACGGCTAATGATGCTGAATACTTTTTCATATGTGTATTTGCCATCTATAGATCCATATTAGTGAAATTAATCTTCTTGAATTCTGCCCACTAATTGGGTTGTTTGTTGTTTTATACTGTTGAGGATTTAAACTTTCTAAAAATTTTGGTAAAATACACAGAACATAAACTTTACCATTAAAGATAGTGCAGTCATAATATTGTGCAAACATCACCATTATTTGTTCCAGAACATTTTTGACTCCAAAAGTAAATCCCATACTGGTAAAGCAACCCTGCCCATTCCTCTCTCTCTCCACAGCACTTACCAACCACTAATCTGCTTTCTGTCTCTATGGATTTGCCTATTCTGGACATAAATGAAATAGAGAATATGTGGCCTTTTGTGTCTGGCTTCCTTCGCTTAGGATAATATTTTCATTCATATTGCAACATGTATCATTTCTTCATCCCCCCCCCCTTTTTGAGTATAATTGCTTCACAATATGTTAATTTCTGCTGTACAATGAAGTGAATTAGCTTACGTATACATATATCCCAACCCTCTTGGACCTCCCTCCCAACCCCCTCCCCATCCCACCCATCTAGGTCATCACAGAACACTGAGCTGAGCTTCCTGTGCTTTATAGTAGGTTCCCACTAGCTATCTATTTTACACATGGTAGTGTATATATGTCAATCCTAATCTCCCAATTCATCCCACCCTCCCCATCCCCGCACTGTGTCCACACATCCATTCTCTACTTCTGTGTCTCTATTCCTGCCTTGCAAATAGGTTCATCTGTACCCTTTTTTAGGATTCCACATATATGCCTTAATATATGATACTTGTTTTCCTCTTTCTGACTTACTTCACTCTGTATGACAGACTCCTGGTGCATCCACATCTCTACAAATGACCCAATTTTGTTCCTTTTGATGACTGAGTTATATTCCATCGTATACATGTACAACATCTTCTTTATCCATTCATCTGTCATTGGACATTTTGGTTTTTTCCATGTCCTGGCCATTATAAATAGTCTGCTATGAACATTGGGTTACATGTGTCATTTTGAATTCTGGTTTTCTCAGAGTATATGCCCAGTAGTGGGATTGCTGGGTCATATGGCAGTTCTATTTTTAGTTTTTCAAGGAAACTCTATGGTCTTCTCTACAGTGGCTATATCAATTTATATTCCCACCAACAGTGCAAGATGGTCCCCTTTTCTCCACACTCTCTCCAGCATTTATTGTTTGTGTTTGTAGGTTTTCTGATGATGGCCACTCTGACCGGTGTGAGGTGATATCTCATTGTAGTTTTGATTTGCATTTCTCTAATAATTAATGATGTTGAGCATCTTTTCATGGGCATCTTGGCTATCTGTATGTCTTCTCTGAGAGATGTCTATTTAAGTCTTTCACCTACGTTTTGATTGGGTTGTTGTTGTTTTGTTTTGTTTTTTTTTGATTGGGTTGTTTTTTTGATATTGAGCTCCATGAGCTATTTTTATATTTTGGAGATTAATCCTTTGTCAGTTGCTTCATTTGCAAACATTTTCTCCCATTCTGAGGTTGTCTTTTCATCTTGTTTATGGTTTCCTTTGCTCTACAAAAGTTTTTAAGTTTCATTAGGTCCCATTTGTTTATTTTTGTTTTTATTTTCATTACTCTAGGAGGTGGATCAAAAAAGATCTTGCTGTGGTTTACATCAAAGAATGTTTTCCCTATGTTTTCCTTAAGAGCTTTATAGTGTCTGGCTTTACATTTAGGTCTTTAATCCATTTTGAGTTTATTTTTGTGCATGGCGGTAGGTAGTGTTCTAATTTCATTCTTTTACATGTAGCTGTCCAGTTTATTGCATCACTTATTGAAGTAGCTGTCTTTTAGCCACTGCATAGTCTTACCTCCTTTGTCATAGATTAGCTGATCATAGGTGCATGGGTTTATCTCTGGACTTTCTATCCTGTACCATTGATGTCTATTTCTGGTTTTGTGCCAGTACCATACTGTCTTGATTACTGTAGCTTTGCAGTATATTTTGAAGTTGGGGAGCCTGATTCCTCCAGCTCTGTTTTTCTTTCTTGAGATTGCTTTGACTATTTGGGGTCTTCTGTGTTTCCAAACAAATTGCAAAATTTTGTGTTCTAGCTCTGTGAAGAATGCCACTGATAATTTGATAGGGATTGCACTGAATCTGTAGATTGCTTTGGGTAGTATTGTCATTTTCACAATATTGATTCTTCCAATCCAAGAGCATGGTATATTTCTCCATCTGTTTGTGTCATCTTTGATTTCTTTCATCAGTATTTTATAGTTTTCTGAGTACAGGTCTTTTGTCTCATTAGATAGGTTTACTCCTAGATATTTTATTCTTTTTGTTACAATGGTAAATAGGATTGTTTCCTTAATTTCTCTTTCTGATTTTTGTTGTTAGCATATAGGAATGCAAGCAATTTCTGTGCATTAATTTTGTATCCTGCAACTTTACCAAATTCATTGATTAGCTCTAGTAGTTTTCTGCTGGCATCTTTAGGATTTTCTATGTATTTTCTATGTATTTTCATGTCATCTGCAAACAGTGACAATTTTACGTCTTCTTTTCAAACTTGGATTCCTTTTATTTCTTTTTCTTCTCTGATTGCCATGGCTAGGACTTCCAGAACTATGTTGAATAAGAGGGGCTAGAGTGGACATCCTTGTCTTGTTCTGATCTTAGAGGAAATGCTTTCAGTTTTTCATTATTGAGAATGATGTTTTCTGTGGGTTTGTCATATATGCCTCTATTATGTTGAGGTAGGTTCTCTCTATGCCCACTTTCTGGAGAGTTTTTATCATAAATGGGTGTTGAATTTTATCAAAAGCTTTTCCTGCATCTATTCAGATATCATATGTTTTTATTGTTTAATTTATTAATATGGTGTATCACATTGATTGATTTGCATATATTGAAGAATCCTTGCATTCCTGGGATAAATCCCACTTGATCATGTTGTATGATCCTTCTAATATGTTGTTGGATTCTCTTTGCTAGTATTTTGTTGAGGATTTTGCATCTATATTCTTCAGTGATATTGGTCTATAATTTTCTTTTTTGTGTGTGATATCTTTGTCTAGTTTTGGTATCAGGGTGATGGTGGCCTCATAGAACGAACTTGGGAGTGTTCCTCCCTCTGCAATTTTTTGGAAGAGTTTTAGAAGGATAAGTGTTAGCTCTTCTCTAAATGTTTCACAGAATTTGCCTGTGAAGGCTTCTGGTCCTGGACTTTTGTTTGCTTGAAGATTTTTAATTACACTTTCAATTTCATTACTTGTAATTGGTCTGTTTATATTTTCTAATTCTTCCTGGTTCAGTCTGAGAAAATTGTACCTTTCCAAGAATTTGTCCATATCTTCCAGGTTGTCCATTTTATTGGCATATAGTTGCTTGTAGTAGTCTCTTGTGATCCTTTGTACTTCTGCAGTGTCAGCTGTAATTTGTCCTGTTTCATTTTTAATTGTATTGATTTGAGTCCTCTTCCTTTTTTGTCTTGATGAGTCTGGCTAAAGGTTTATCAATTTTCTTTATCTTCTCAAAGAACCAGGTTTTAGTTTCATTCATCTTTCCTATTGTTTTCTTTGTTTTTATTTCACTTATTTCTTCTCTGATCTTTATGATTTCTTTCTACTGACTTTGGGTTTTGTTTGTTCTTCTTTCTCTAGTTGCTTTAGGTGTAAGATTAGATTGTTTATTTGAGATTTTTCTTGTTTCTCGCAGTGAGAATGAATTGTTATAAACTTCCTTCTTAGAACTTCTTTTGCTGCATCTCATAAGTTTTGGGTCATTTTCATTATCATTTATTTCTATGTATTTTTTTTATTTCCTCTTTGAATTCTTCAGTGATCTTTTGGTTATTTAGCAGAAATCACCTGAGGCAAGATTAAAGGGAGCAGGGAAGTTCATCAAGATTAGGAGAGCCTGTACACACCCTAATCTTGTCTGCAAACCCACCCTTGAGCCATTGTTATAAAAATTCCTCATCAAATCCTCCTGGGTTGGGACAAATAGCTTTTGAGGGCAGGAGCCCACTGTGTTCCCCTTTGCCTGACAAAGCAATAGAGCTATTCTTTCCTACTTCACCTAAAACTCTGTCTCTGAGATTTGATTTGGCACCAGTGTGCAGAGGCTGAGATTTTCGCATCAATCCCAAGAATATCCCCTTAAGAATTATTTGTGCCCTAGCACAAGAGTGAACCAAACAATAGACCTTTGTTATTTTTCCTCCAGTTGGAAAGATACTAGTGTCCTTATTTACAGGTCTAGAAAAATCTGTCTTCATCTGCATTATTAATATTTGTGGTCTCAGGGTACACTTACCTTCTTTGGGTAAGAACACTTATCTGGGAAGAATCCAGATAACTTTTTAAAAAATATTTATTTATTTATTGGCTGCATTGGATCTTCATTGCTGCACGTGGGTTTTCTCTAGTTGCAGTGAGCAAAGGCTACTCTTCATTGTGGTGCATGGGCTTCTCATTGTGGTGGCTTCTCTTGTTGCAGAGCACAGGCTCTAGGTGTGTGGACTTCAGTAGTTGTGGCACGTGGGCTCAACAGGTGTGAGCTTGTGGCCTCTAGAGCACAGGCTCAGTAGTTGTGGTGCATGGGCTCAGTTGCTCTGCAGCATGTGGGATCTTCCTGGCCTGGGATTGAACCTGTGTTCCCTGCATTGGCAGATGGACCCTTAACCACTGTGCGACCAGGGAAGCCCCAGATAACTTTTTATTATGGGTTGCATCTATCATTATTTACAAAATTAAAACTGAGAAAATTGAAATGTTCATGCATACTAATTTAAAAGCAACATAAATAAAACCCATTACATGTTAACAAAATTAAAATTTGTATGAAAAATAACATTTTTTAAAAAAACTGTATTAATTGTAAGAATGGTATTCATTTAATTTTTTGAAAATCTCTTTAATTTCTTGCTTAATAAAATTCAGACAAATTCTTACATCAGCTTCTGCTTTTAATATAAAATTATGCTTTGTTTTGATTGAAGCATATGAGGAAAATATGGCTTCATACAGATAAATGTAGTTTGAAAAAGGAGGAATATTTTATTCTTCATTTAAGATGATTGCAATCATTCTACTTTAATACTACATCCAAAGTCAAAAAAAAAAAAGTTTCTTCAAGAACAGTTGCAAGTTGAATCCTAAAGTTTATATCCATAAACTTTTCATACTCAGTTACATTAAAATCGATTGTTCTATCTTGGGCATTTAATGGATATTTTACACATGCTTGATTTTATAACATCATGAATTGGTTGTTTGGAAAATTCTGAATTACTGGTATTAAAAATCTTCCAAATATTGACACACTGTATGATGCAATATCAAAACAATTACATTTATTAACATCATCACCCATCTCACTAGAAAGTTTTTAAGTATTGAAAAGCTATTTAGGTCTTTGTCCTGAATGTTTTCCAAAATTCTTATTTTGTTTGAAAGTTCAAATTTTGTCACTGATACCAAATACTAGAGATAATCTCACTTTAAGCATTTTTGAGAATATGCCTGCCAAATGCTCAAATCTGCATACCATAGTTAGTCTGTCAGTTGTTCTTATAAGTGAAAGTGGCATTTCATGAAATAAGCTAATTCAGCTGGCAAATCAAACAATCACAAAAATGTTTTTTCATCAAGACAATCATTTTACTTCAGTACATAGCAGAAGGGCTTTTTCTATATTTCCAATTTGTCACAGAGAGCATTAAAAAAGATATTAACTTAAAGTTCAAGATATGAGAAAGTTAATTATTTCACTGCTTCATCAAAACATTCTCAGAGAAACATGTTTGTTTTTCTGTGAGTGGATGATAGTTTATACAATGATTACTGTTACACCTAGGTAGAAGTGTTTCGATTTGTGCTAAGTAGTCGCCAATTTTACTCACCATTGTTTTTGTACTAGCAGTGCAAAAATTAACTACTAAAAAAGGAAAAGAATGCCTTAGTATTATTACTTAAAAACTATTACAAAATAGTTTTGGCTTTGCAGGCCCCTGAGTACATCTTAAAGACCTACACAAGCCAAGGAATTCACTTTTAGAACAACTGGTTAACATTATGTTTCCTGTCCCTTGAATCCCATTCTAAGTTCAACTTGAAAACTAGAGCCACCAAAACACCACCTGTCATAAATGTCACCAAAGTCTTCTCACATACTCACAATTCCCACAATCTCAATCTCTGCTACCAACATAACAAGTAAATCTCAATAGCTACTATATAATAAGTAGCTAAAATAACTCAAGGGTCTATTATTTTCTGTCTTTACATACATTGTTTAATTCCCTCATACATTGCATGAAGTAAACATTGTTCCAGGAGGGTTACAAAATAACAACAACAACAAAAAGTTGTGGGTTAAATCCAGCACTTTATAACTTTGTAGCTCTAAAATTTGTATTTTTAACAAACTGATCACAGTATCTCTTCAAAAGGAGTTCATACTCCAGGCAGAAAACAATGTCAGGCTTCATCTTAACAAAATTTCAGGTGGGGAACTACAAAAACAAGAAAACAAAACAAAACAAAACAAAACAAAAACAGAACCATGATGACAGTGTCTTGGATCATGAGATTAAAAACCTCAACCTTGGTTTCACATTTGAATATATGGAGTTGTAAGGAATTCTGTGGATATATATTTATCCTGAAATATTTCCCTTTCAATATATACAAAAAGATTGAAATGTGATTAGTCATGTTGTTTTCTAGTAGATTTCTCAGAAGAACAATGGAGTAGGCATTGCCACATCTTTTGTTAAACCAAGTGATTTGACTGTATATATAGTCAAAGTTAAGATAACTGTTGTCTGTTGCTTGTCACTTGGAGACCTCTTTACTATTTCATTTGTCATTTAGTTTGTCAGAACCTGGAAATGTTTTTCACTCAGAATTTGCGGGCTGCTTAGCAATGTATTTATAGTAATTTCTATTCAATTACAAATTAAGAAATATTTTCCTATTTCCTGCAATACTTTGAAAATTCTGGGTAGAAGTCTCTGGTTTTCATATCAGATCCACTGTCCCCTTAATACACTCTTTCCTATTCAATTATCTCTTAGGCCATGGATATTCTTTCCCTATCCCTTATTTATGGGCTTTACATTTCTTTCATCTACTTCATATCAAAATGTAGCCCAATAGTGTTTAATTCAATATTTCACCCACCTGCCATTTAGGTGGCAAGTACTGCGTTTAAACCTATATATGCTAGATTTCACATGTTTCTCGAAATTTCTGATATTCATCATGTTAAACAAATTTCTATTAGGATGAAGGGTGAAAATGAATAAAAAGTAATAGATACCAGGAAGGCCAGTGGCCATTCACTGTAATAAATCTTAATAAAACATCTCAGTTTGAGGAGGTATACATTAGGGGAGCTATGCAAAGGAACCAGAGTCTCAACTTTCAAGATTTGCTGCCAGTGGATTTTTTTGTATTGTCTATAAGTTAGGAAATTAATTTATAAACATAATGATTAGATTGATTTACACAATACCAGGAAACCTGATAGCTTTCAATCATACACCTTTCTAGAATAAGATGAGGGCTACCATGTATATTTATTCACTTAGCAAAATGAAATTCTGTGGTTTCTGATCTGGTATGTAAGAAGCTTGAAAGTCACTGCTCTATCCTTACAGGTAAAAAGCTGAACAAACGGAAAAATCAACTCTTCTCTTAGATCCCTAAGAGAACTGAGGTCACAAAGCAAACCACTGCCCTCCAAAATGGAGAAACAGACAGATGAATACAGATAATTCCAATTTACCACAAGCTGAAACCTATACTGAAATCAATGCCAGGCAGGGAAACCCGAAATGCAGTTGCGGAGTTGCTGGGGAACTCAGTGCAGACAAATCTGAGAGTTAAGAACTCCAGGGGAACCAGACATTTGGGGGTCCCCATGCTTTTATGAATTTTACCTCCAGGAGTTTTACCAGGCCTTCACAGTGAATATCTGAGAAACATTCCCTCATGCTTCCGGAAGGGGAGTGGTAAAGGACCTCTTTCTAAAATACTCCAAGGCAGGACTTCCTAGGTGGAGCAGTGGTTAACAATCCACCTGCCAATGCAGGGGACCTGGGTTTGATCCCTGCTCCAGGAAGATCCCACATGCTGCAGAGCAACTAAACCCATGAGCCACAACTACTGAGCCTGTGTGCTGCAACTACTGAAGCCTATGCACCTACAGCCCATGCTCCACAACAAGAGAGGCCACCGCAATGAGGAGCCCAAGCACCTCAACGAAGAGTAGCCTTTGCTCACCACAACTAAAGAAAGCCTGTGTGCAGCAACAAAGACCCAACACAGCCAATACATACATACATACATACATACATAAATTTATTAAAAAAATAAAATATTCCAAGTCATTCTGTTCTTCTTAACATGGTCTGTTCTCAGGAGCAACTATTTAAGCAGAGCCTAAACTGCTGGGGTTTTATTAGAACCTAAGTGACATGGGGAAAAGGGAAATACCCAATTTCAGATAGTTTTAGCCTTCCATGTGGAGGAAGAGAAATACCAAACTCCAGCACACTCTAGTCATATTATTCCACCTAAGGAAAGGGATATTGAGAAGCACAAGTGAAGTTCACAGTCCATAGGCATAGGCTCAAGAGACTAAAATCTAACCAATCACAGGACTATAGAATGCTTCTTGTCTCCTAATAGCTTACTATCAAAATTATAAAAACCCTATTTATGGGAGTCAAGGGAGGGAGGGAATACGGGGATATGTATATAAAAACAAATGATTGAACTTGGTGTACCCCCCCAAAAATTAAACAAACAAACAAACAAACCCTATTTATAATTCCTACAGCTCCTTTTACCTAGTACATCATGTCTCTCTGTCAAGAAAAAAAAATACAAGACATACTAAAAAGCAAAAAACACAGTTTGAGGAGAAAGAGCAAGCATCAGGACCAGACTCAGATATGGCAGGGATGCTGGAATAATCAAACCAGAAATTTAAAATGACTACAATTAATGAAACAGAGCAGGACTCTGCAGGGCCCTCCTGAGTACAAAAGCCTCTCCATGTCCTTTGTTTCTTGTTTGCAGGAAAAGAACTTCAGGCTCCTAGACCTTCCCTGAGTTCCAAAGGGAAGACGCAAATAGTAACTAATTAGGGAAGTGAAGGCACACAGAAAGAAAGGAAAAGCAGTCAAGAAACAATAGTGCAGCAAAAACGCAGAATCCTAGTTCCTCTTCAAGGAATATACATAACAATCTGATACATATCTCTGAATTCTTCTACAGGAACTAAGGCCCCCACCCAAGTGAAGGATGGTAACTTCAGACTAAGCACAAGCATGTGGGTGGACTCCAGACTGGTGAGAACCAGAAGGCTAATGATTAAGATCCCTGGAACACCACATTTATACCTCATCACCAACCAATCAGAAGAAAGTTACACACTCTGCAGCCCTACCTCCAAACTTTGGCTTTAAAAACCCTATCAGGGAATTTGGGTTTTTAGGGCATGAACCACCCATACTCCTTGCTTGATCCTTGCAATAAACCTTTCTCTGCTCCAAACTCAGATATTTTGGTTTGTTTGGCCTCACCGTGCACTAGGCATACAAACTTGGGTTCCATAACATTAGTATGCTGAGGGCTCCAATGCGAAGTAAACAGTGTACAAGAGCTGACAGGAATTATAAGAAAGAACCAGAAAGAAATGCTAGAGATCAAAAACACTAACAGAAATGCAGAATTCCTTTGATGGACTTATTAGTAGACTGGACACACCTAAGGAAAGAATCTCTGAACCTGAGGATATTGTAATAGGAAACTCTAACACTGAAAAGCAAAGAGAACAAAGGCTGAAAACAACAGAACAGAGTATCCAAGAAATGTGGGCTAACTACAGAAGGTGAAACATATATGTAATGGCAGAAAGAGAGAAAAGAACCGAAGAAATATCTGAAACAATAATGACTAGAATTTACCTATATTTATCATATTTTTGAGGTATAATTGACATATAACATTGTATAAGTTTAAGAGCTACAACATATTGATTCAATACATTTATATTGCAATATGATTGCTATTGTAGAGTTAACAAACACATCTGTTATATCACATAATTATCATTTCTTCTAGTGGTGAGAGAATTTCCCCATATTAATGTTAGACAACAACCCACAGACCCAGGAGCTCAGAGAACATCAAGTGGGATAAAAGCCAAAAAACTCCTACACTAGACATATCATTTTCAAACTACATAAAAATTAAAGAAAATCCTGGAAGAAGCCAGAGGGAAAAAACACATTGTCTATAGAGGAATAAAGATAAGAATTATATCTGATGTCTCCTCAGAAACCACACAGATAAGAATAGAGTGGAGTGAGATATCTAAAGTGTTGAGAGAAAAAACCCATCCTGGAAAATTATCCTTCAAAAGTGAAACAGAAATACAAATTTTTAGACCAACCAAAACTGGAAGAATTTGTTGCCAGTAGATCTACCTTGCAAGAAATGTTAAAAGAAGTTTCTAGAGAGAAGGAAAATGATATAGAGGGAAACTGAATCTACATACACAATGGAAGAGCACCAAAGAAGGAATTAGTCCAGGTAGAATAAAAACACTTATTTTGCATTTATTTTTAACTAATCTAACAGATAATAGTTTGTTCAAAAGAATAATAGCAACTATGTATTCAATTTATGTATATGTGAAGTGAATGACAGCAAAGACACAAAGGACAGGAGGGAGGAGTTAGGATTATTTTGTAATCATAAATTACTTGCACTACCTGAGAAGGCATTTATGTTATTTGAAAGTGAACTTGGATTGGTTGCAAATATATATTGCAAACTCCAGAGCAACCACTAAAAAAAGTAAAAACAGAAGTGTAACTGATATGCTAAGAAAGGAGAGAAAATGGAATTATATAAAATGCTCAACTAAAACTACTAAAGGGAAAAATGGAGTTGACAATAAAGATAGGAACAAAGAACAAGGGCAACAAATAGAATACAACAAAATATATTGTAGATATTAAACTGATATAGTTCTAATGTACTAATTAAAAAACAGGTATTTTCAGAGTGGATAAAAAATACTCAGCTATATGTTGTTTACAAGAAACCCACTATAGGTTAAAAGTATAAAAGGTGGAGAAAGATATATCATGCTAACACTAATCAAAAGGAAGTGGGAGTAGTTATATTAATTTCTGACAGAGCCGACTTCAGAGCAAGGAAAGTTATTAAAGAGTGGTATTATGTAATGATAAAGACATCTCACCAAAGAAAATATGCAGGTGGCAAATAAAGCATATGAAAACATGCTCCACTGTGTATGCCATCTGGGAAATGCAAATTAAAACAACAATAAGATATCACTACACAGGTATTGACATAGCTGAAATCCAGAACACTGACATCAAATGATGGCAAGGGTGTGGTGCAATAGGCACTTTCACTCATTGCTGATGGGAATGCAAACTGGTACAGCTGCTTTGGAAGACAGTTCAGCAGTTTCTTACAAAACTAATTATACTCTGAGCATATCAGCAATCACACTCCTTGGTACTTATGCACAGAAGTTAAAAACTTATGTCCACACAAAAACCTGCACATAGATGTTTATAACAGCTTTATTCATAAATGCCAAAACTTGGAAGCAACCAAGATGTCCTTCGGTAGGTGAAAATAAAGTAAACGTATATTCAGACAATTGAATAGTATTCAGCGCTAAAGAGAAATACTAAGCTATTATATCATGAAAAGGTATGGAAGAAACTTAAATGCATATTACAAAGTGAGAGAGGTCAATCTGAAAAGGGTAAATATTATATATTTCAAACTACATGACCTTCCCCAAAAGGGGTTGGGATGAGGGGATGAATAGGCAGCACACAGAGAATGGGTAGTGAAACTACTCTGTATGATACTACAATGGTGGATACTAATTGTTCAAATCCATAGAATGTACAACATAAAGAAAGAACCCCAATGTCCACTATGGGCTCTGAGTGCGCTATGGATACTGACGTGTCCTTATAGGTCACCAACTATACCACATGTACCACTCTGGTGGGAGATTCTGATATAGGGAGGGCATGCATGATGTAGGGACAGAGAGTAAAGGTGAAATCTATGTCCTTTTTACTCAATTATGCTGTGAACTTAAAACTGCCCTGAAGAGACTTCCCTGGCGGTCCAGTGGTTAGGAGTCTGTGCTTCCAATTCAAGGGGCATGGGTTTGATCCCTGGTTGGGGAACTAGGATCCCACATGCCATGAGGTGTGGCCTAAAAAATAAAGAAATGCTCTAAAAAGTAAGGTCTAATAAAAAATGAAATTGTAGAAAAATGTGTGGATTGCATAAACCTATTATGGATATGCCAAAGTTATATATTAACATTTCTTTCCCCTTTTTCTTAAAAATTTGATTAATTTCAAATGTGAACTCCTTTATACAATGAAAGCCAATTTTTAATTGCACTGTAAGTAGACTTCATTATTAATTCATGTTCCACTTGGTATCACATATTGGTGTTTTAATTCAATGTATACATATTTAATATTTTAATATATTTTCCACTCTCAAATACTGTGATTACATTTCACATATAAAATCATTTAGCAGTTTGTTTCTATTTTTCCCATGCCACTCTTTGTGTTGTATTCTTTTGTATATTACTTTTATAAATGCTATAAATTGCACATTATATTGTTATTATATTTGCTTGAATTTATATGTCATCTTTTAAGGAGAATCAAGATTTATTTTATACTTATCTATCCAATTACCACTTCTGGTATGCCTCATTCTTTTATAAAGAAACTATCTAGTATTATTTTCCTTCTATTAGAAGAGCTTCCTCTAACATTTCTTGTAATTCTCATCTATTGGTGACGAATTGTCACCATTTTTTATGTCTGCAAAAGTATTTATTTCACCTTACTTTTCCATAGATATTTTTGTTAGGTATATAGTTTTTGGTTGACAATTTTGCTCCATGGCAACCCCACCTGTTAGTATTCTAAATATTTTACTCCACTTTCTTTTTTCTTTTTTGGCTTGCATTATTTCTCATCAGATGTTTACTGTCAAATTTGGTCTTCTGTGCATAATTTACCTTTTTCCTCCAGCTACTTTAAAATTGTCTCTTTTTCTCTGCATTTCAGCAACTGAATTATCTAGTGCCTAGATGTGGTTTCTCTCATATCCTTTTTCTTGGGTTTGTTGTGATTTTTGACTATTTGGAATTAGGGTTTTAATCAAATTTTCAAATTCTTCACCATGATTTTTACAGTATTTGCCAGCACTCTTCTTTCTGAGCTCCAATTATATGTATTTTAGACTATGGAAATTGCCTGCAGTTCACTGCTGCTCTTTGCATTATTCTATATCTTCTTTTTCCTTTGTGTTTTATTTGGATAGTTTCTACTTCTATATTCTCAGGTACAATAGCCTAGTGTCTGACTTGCTGTTTGTCTTATACAGTGTGTTTTTCACATTAGATGGTGTATTTTTTTAATCTCTAGAGATTTGAATTTATTTGTGAGATTTTGAATACATCTTCCTTTTTTTTTTTTTGGCCATGCTGCACAGCATGCAGGATCTTAGTTCTCCAACCAAGGATCAACCCATGCCCCCTGCAATGGAAGTGTGGAGTCTTAACCACTGGACCACTAGGGAAGTCCCTACATCTTCCATTTTTTACTCATCATGTTTATGTATTTTCCTACCTGTTTCTATTAACTGAACTGTTCTTGGTTATGGGTCATATTTCCCTGCTTCTTGAAATGTCTTGTAATTTTTTTAAACAAATGCCACACTGAGAATTTTACATTTGGGGTGCTGGATTTTCTTGCATAACTTCAAGTATTACTGTTCTCTATTTTGTATGCAGTTAAGTTACTTGGAAGTATTTGATTATTTTGAGCCTTTGTTTTAAGGTAATATCTTTGCAAGTTACACCAGCCTTTTTATAGGGTTAATTTGGCCCCACTGCTGAGCTTATGCTGAAAACAATAATGCAACATTGCACACTGTTTTCTGCTCTTGTATTATTATATTTATATTTACTTATTTTCTTTTTGCTGTGTATAAATATTACTGCTGTTGAGCAGAACACCATGGACTGGTAACCAGTGCTAGGGGAGGACTTCAACTCCATGGAAAAGAGCAAAGATCACCATAATGCCAGCCACCAGGAATAGAAGTCCAAGCACCTCTGCCCACTGCATCTGGGTAATGGAGTTGCCAGGGAAAATACAACGCAGTCAACCACTGACTAGATAGACAATTCTTTTACTCACATAGAGAAGAGACAGAGCAAGATCAGCTTCAACAGTTTGTGTTCGTATCTCATGGTTAGTGGGTGCCCCCGACAGCAAACATAGAGCAATTTGCCTATGTGCACCCACTCCTGTTGCAGCAGAAGGTACCCTCCTCCTTCTCCAAAGAAGTCTGAGAAACTGAAAGCTGAGGGCCATGGACCCACATGCTTAAGCAGAACAAAAGGAAAAGTCCTTGACCATAACACAGGGAAAGATATTCCCACAAAAGATTTATCACCAGCACAGGCTATGTGGGCTCTTAGAGAATTAGCTCTTCCTGATAATACTGTGTGAAAAGTTCACAGATTAGCCTGTTAATCTTTTTTTTCCCTCTTCAGAAAACTAAAAATCTAGATTGTATTATAGACAGGTTTAATATATAAGAAAAATTAGACTTATGTCAATAGTATTTCCATTCAATAAAAAGAGAATTGACAGAATCTAGATTTGGAAAGGCACTAAAAATCATGAATTCCATGAATTTTCACTTGGTAAACTAGGATCCTGGGCCTCAAAGGCACTGTGTGGTCTTGGACAAGATGGTGGATTAGTACTTTGATATCCGTGAAATGTTAATACATAAAACTAGTTTGTTTTCTTAATTTACATTCAAAATGATAGTAATATGTAAGACACAAATCTATTGAACAGAGTTCTCAATTTAACACACAGTTAAATCTGAAATACAACCAGCAGTAACCCATTTTTGTGTCATCTGCTCATTCTAAATCCCCACTTTTTATACTACCCTTGAAAAGAACAGCACACATTACATTCACTGCTTAAAAAAAAGGGGACAGGGGGCTGGGAGCCAAGTAAGAAAGGACAGCTAGAGTCTTGGAGGTAATGGAGAAATTAATCTTGTTGGCTAAGTAATGTGCCCCAACCCATGCACTGAGGAGGAATATATTCAAGGGCCTCAACAAGCTTATCCAGCTTCTGTAAATCCATGGCAATAAAAGTCATAGAATAGACCACACACATTTGTTTGCTTTTTAAAAATATATTTTGTTTTGTAAAACACTATCAGATATATTTTGGCATTGGGTGCACTTAGGAGACAGTGCATTAATGGAAAGTGGACAGGTTTGGGGGTTAGTCATAAATACTCACTGCTTATGTGACAATTAGGTGCTTTTAATGGCAAATATAGGAAAAAAAAACCCAAATGTGTTCAGATAATAGAGATATTTTTTTACCTCACATATACTGATGGGTGTTAATAGGGAGGGTCCAGGACTGGTTAATTCCGAAACTAAGTGAATTCCTCAAAGATCTGATTTCTCTAAATCTTTTCACTCTGTCCTTCTCAGCATTTTTTTTTCAGCTTTATACATAGTTGCTCGGTGGCCATGCATTATTTAGGCAATTTATCTTCATATACTAGTATCTAGATGTAAGTATGAAAATATCCTTCTCTTGACTCACCTTTTAAGCATAAGAAAAACCATCCAAGAAGTCCCCTTAAGAATCCTCCCTCACTATTCATTGGCCAGGATTATTTCAGAATGCCTTCCATGGAGAGGCTAATGAGGCCACATGGATTTATGTAGCTTTTTCCCACCAGGGTTACAGGACAGAATGAAGCCCTAGAGAAAATGACTTGAAACACTATGTTCTCAATTTTCCCAAGTACAGTACATAGCGAGCACCATTTCAGATACATAGAAGAAAATTTAGTTTGTTACATAAAATGAATGTCTTAGAGCATTAGGATTTAATTCTTTCCCAGAACCCCAGTGGAAAAGGGCTATTTGTATTAACCATATTTATTCTCTGAGTCTGGACTCTCAAATATCTTCCATGACATAAATATCTGCTAGAGTAATTTCAACTAAATTGAGCTTCTATTTGCAAAGAAAAAGGTGGAAAATGGCTGTTGTGCAGAAAATTAAATTTCTCCCACATCTGTTTTTTAAGAGTGATAGGCAGTGTGTTATGCTGTGATGTGTTATGCTGTGATGTGTTCCTTCAGGCGCCTCTTCAGGACTGAAGGAATTATTCTGCATGCTATTGGAAGTGTTGCAAGCAGACATTCCTGTACTGTAAAACCTCTCTGGGAATTGTCTCAGCTAAAAAGATTCATCTCACTAAATATCATTCTGGCTTCAAAGTTTTGCATGGTGTCAGATGAAAACCTTGGTGGACTGTATCACAAGGTAACTATTCCCTTTATCTAAATCTGTTTTCTTTCTTTCTCTTCCAAAGGTGGTGATCCCAAAAGCACACCCAAATCAATCTCCTGCATGCTTTGTGTGCAGCTGAGTCTTAAGTGTCCTTTTCCCAGGTGAAATCTCATATATGCATTTCAACCATTTTGTGTCTAAATATCCAAATGTCCAAAGGGGGCCATATTACTACTAAATTTTTTTGTGAAAAATAATGTGTGTGTGTGTGTGTAAAGAGAGAGAGATTACACCTAGCAACAAGCCTAATATGTGGCATATGCATGAACAAATATAAATATATACATGAATGCAGTTTTCTTGAAAATTCATATTTTAGTATTTTTTACTTTTAAATAAATCTCATTTAACACGTGGCTTATGATCATAAAGCCAATATGTGCCAGAACTAGTAAAATCCTCATCTTAATATAAATATCATATTCATTTCATTATATCTCACTGTCTTTCTTGTTACAGTAAATGATACAACCCAACCATAGGGAGAAAAACATGATAATCAGAAGCTGACAAGAATGAATTCCTAATAAAAATTGTAAATTAGAAAATCTCTTTCAGATATAAATCACATTTGACTCTAAACTAATTCTGGGGGCTTCCCTGGTGGTGCAGTGATTAAGAATCTGCCTGCCAGTGCAGGGGACATGGGCTCAATTCCTGCTCCGGGAAGATCCCACATGCCATGGAGCAACTAAGCTTGTGCACCACAACTATTGAGTCTGAGTTCTAGAGCCCGTGAGCTACAACTATTGAGCCCATGTGCTGCAACTACTGAAGTATACATGCCGAGAGCCCGTGCTCCACAACAAGAGAAGCCACCGCAACGAGGAGCCCCCGCTTGCCGCAACTAGAGAAAGCCCGTGTGCAGCAACAAAACCCCAATGCAGCCAATAAATAAATAAATTAAAAAATAAAAAAAAAATAAATTCTGAAGACCAGAATAGAGAAATGCATTTTTAAAAATTCCTTAACACAAGTTTATTCATGTGATGACTTTCTTTTCAAAATACACACCTATGTATTTAATATAATGTGTATTTATATATTTAAATATATATCACATTTACAGATATGTGGTGACATCAATTCTTAAAAAATCAATTTCAATTTTTAGGAAGGAATAAGAATCATGTTACTAAATTTTGTTGAGAATATAAAATATTCTAATGATAGATACCATAATGTCTAATATTAGGAAATGGTCCCCAAGAAATTCCTGTTATCGTACCTGATTTCTAACCATCCATTTCACAAATACATAGTATATAATGTAAATCAGTATGTGTAAGTATCCACATATAAATATTAATACTTCACCATTCTCTTAAAGTGCTACAGGGTAAAATAGAGAAGTTTAAATAGAGGAATAGAGGGAGATACTATAAAATGATATTTTGTTGGATTCTCTAGAAGAATGAAGTTTCAGATAGAATGTGTGATGATTACATTAATTCAAGAAACATTACAGTGGGAGTGTAACACCTAAGTTTTAATTAGTAAGAAGTAACAGATGCTATATTTCAGTGTTGCAAATATTCTGCCAGTTTTATAGACTACTTTGTAAATAAGGACATGAGAATTCTTGGTATAGGATTAAGTTTAACAGACAAGAAAACCAGCATTTGAATCAAACGACTTTAACATATTGAATAGACCTACAGAGTATGGTACTTCATTAGGAGGCTCAAAATGTTTTGGTGCAAGGCATAGAACTTACAGGTGAACATTCCTTAGGCCTTAACACAAGCTCATCACCTTTGTTGAATAGCTTCAGTACACATGACCTCTGGTTACCATCTGATTTTAACTTGAGCCTCTTTTATTGAAGAGGCTATCAAGTTTGCATGGTATCACAGCATAAATATTCATGGTAAGACAGGGTTCCCTGGGCCTTTAACTGCCCTTCATTCCTCAACATTCCCATCACTGAGATAAGGTTGGGTTACCTTTCTCCTTCCTTCTCTCTGTTCTTCTTAATCCTTACAATATCTTAAAATTAAAGAAAAAAAAAACTTTCAAATTATTCTATGAGAATAAATCCAATTTTGAGAAAAGAAGTCTCCTCTGATGCATTTACTGCTTCACAAAAATGGTGGATGTAGGGGAAATTGAAGACCATGAATAACGGAGGGATAGAAAAAGAAGAGAGAGGCATTGAATTCTATATTATTAGTTACTTGTTTCTTTCTGGAAGTGAACTGAGCCTGAACACCTGTCTGATTTCATAGAAAATAATCTTATCCAACATGTAAGACAAGAATTCAAGTCAAAGTGTGGCTTTGCTTCAAATCTCTAAATGATAACATCAAAACTTGGCAACCCTTTCGAGCTTCATTTTAGAGTAACCACAACTTCCATTTCAAATCTGGTGATTTTCTTTAAAATTTTTCTCCCAGTTTGCCAATCCAACTTTGATGCAAAACACATCAGAGCAAACTACAATGTCTTAAATTCAGCAAATACTCCTACTTTAGTTCCTTACAATGTAGTATCTTACCACACCATAATGTACACTTAGAACTCACAGTATCTTCTTCACCACTGCTACCCATCCATACAAGAAACACAGAACATAGCACTACAAAATCTCCAGCTGGGGAATTCCCTAGTGATCCAGTGGTTAAGACTCGGCACTTTTACTGCTGAGGCCCATGTTCAATCCCAGATTGGGGAACTAAGATCGTGCAAGCTGCCCACTGTGGCCAAAAAAGAAAGAAACAAACAAAAAAACCACACTTCACCTAAATGAGCAATCCAACACCACAAACATTTTCCATTCAATATGTCTGTTCTGTTTCTATCTCACTGTACTTGTTTTCTACTGTAGTTTCTGTTTACTTTATGGCTCTACTTCAGTTCTTTTATATTTAACAACTTATTCTATAAACATTATTCTAACATAAATCCTTCGTAACAAAGTCCAATTCATCTCTAAAAATGTTTATTAAATCTATTTGCATTTGTGTCATATAAAAAGTTGGGGATGACACAAGGATACCCAGCAATTGTGTTCTATAAAGTTATGATCTAAGAAAACACAAAATTAAAATACTTTCATTTTTAATCTCTCATTATTGGATTTAATCTCTCATTACTCTAGAAATGGAAATTTATTCATTTTAATTCTTTGTATATAGCAAAACCTAAGCCTTCAAAGATGCTAAATCTTTGACTCAAATATTTTGGACAAGTACAAAAAGACCAATTGGAGGAAATGTAGGATCAGAGTGAGTGTGTGTGTGTGTGTGTGTGTGTAAAGGTATCCCTATCCCTATGCTAAGTATTTCACAGGCACTTGTTCCATTTTCCTATAGTTTAAGTCTATTCTAAAGCTTCAGGGAACATTCTGTGATGATATAAGTCAATCACACTTGTTGATCACTTTCCTTGCTTCTACAAATGGCTTTTCCTGTTTGATTTGACACACTGGTAATTCTGCATAGTATTTTGTCAAGTAGTAGACATAAGAACTGACCACAAAGAAAAAAATTTAAACCTTGGTCAAACCAGACAACACTTCAGTTAAGATTTTGTGAATACATGTCACATTATGAATGTACAAACCACTTTTGTACCATACAAAATATATTGAAGGATAATAGTCCTTTATCAGATATGCCTTTTGCAAAGATTTTCCCCCTACTGTGGCTCATCTACTCATTCTCTTACTGTTGTCTTTCCAAGAGAAGAATTTTTTAATTTTACTAAAGTCCAGCTTATCAACTGTTTCTCCTATGCATTGTTCCTTTAGTGTTATCTAAAAAGTTGCCATACTCAAAGTCATTTAGGTTTTCTCCTATGTTATCATCTAGATGTTTTATAGTTTTACATTTTAAATTTTGGTTTGTGCTACATTCTGAATCTTTTTCTTTTTTTCTGAACAGTGTAATGCCTGTGTCTAGATTCATTTTTACACATGTGGATACACAGTTCTTCCAGCACCTTTTGTTGAAAAACTACATTTGCTCCATTGTATTGCCTTTGCTTGTCATAGATTAGTTAACTATATTTATGTGAGTCTATTTCTGGGTTCTCTATTCTGTTCCATTGATCTATTTTTCTATTCTTTCTTCACTACCACACTGTCTTGATTACTGTGTCAGACCTCCAGTTTTGTTCTGCTCCTTCAATACAATGTTGGCTATTCTGAGTCTGTTATCCAAAATATACCACAAATAAAATTAAACAATAAGAAAACAAACTAATTAAAATGTGCATAAGACCTTAACAAAACACTTCATCAAAGAAGATATGCAGATGGAATCTAAGCATATGAAAATATAATTCACATCATATGTCATCTGGGAAGTGCAAATTAAAACAACAATAAAATACCACCACACACCTATTAGAATGGCCCAAATCCAGAACACTAATAGCATCAAATACTGGTGAGGATGTGGAACAACAGGAGTTCTCATTCACTGCTGATGGGAATGCAAAATGGTACAGCCACTTTGGAAAACATTTTGGTAGTTTCTTATAAAACTAAACATACTCTCACCACATGATTCAGCAATCATGCTCCTTGGTATTTTTCCAAAGGAGTTGGGTTAGTTATGTGCACACAGAAACCTGCACGTGGATGTTTACAGCAGCTTTATTCATAAATGCTAAAAGTTGGAAGCAACCAAGATGTCCTTCAGTAGGTGCATGGGTAAACTTTATTATCTCCAGATAGTGTAATACCATTCTGTATTAAAAATAAATGAACTATCAAGCTATGAAAAGATATAAAGGGGATTTAAATACATATTCCTAAATGAAAGAAACAAATCTGAAAAGGCTATGTTGTGTATGATTCCAATCATATGACATTTTGGAAAAGGCAAAACTATGAAGAGAGTTTCCAGGAGTTGGGGTGGAGGGATGAATAGGTAGGGGACAGAGAATTCTTAGGGCAGTGACAATATCCTGTAATGATAGATAAATGTCATTATTCATTTGTCCAAACCCATAGAATGGGCAACACCAAGAGTAAACTAAACTATTGACTTTGGTTGATTACGATGTGTCAATGTAGGTTCATCAATTTTACAAATGATAGGAAGGGATGTTGATAAAGGGGGAGGCTATGCATGCATGGGAGCAGGGGCCATAAGGGAAGTCTCTGTACCTTCCTCTCAGTTTTGCTGTGAACATTTAGCTGCTTAAAAAACTGCCTTAATTAAAAATTTATCTTGAATGTGCTATATAATTATTTTATTGTATCATTCCTCTATGGGTTTTTTTCAACTTCAATTTTACATTTATTTAATTTGTGTGTGTTTACTTATTTTTTTACTTCCCAGTCAGTCTCCTTACATAGAATTTCAAGTGCTCTATTTGATTCTTCTTTTTCTTTTTTTTTTTTTCTCTTTACAACACTGCGGGCCTGTGGGATTTTAGTTCCCTGATCAGGGATTGAACCTGTGCCCCTTGCATTGGAAGCACAAAGTCTTAACCACTGAACTGCCAGGGATGTCCCTCTATTTGATTCTATGCTACTGCAATTAAGATGACTTTTCCCGTTGGTCCCCTTGCAAGCCTTATTTTTTTTTTTTTTTTAAAGAAGGTAGATTAGGGAGAGAATTTTTCTCAAAATATCCTTTTACTTATATTTTACCTATACTTTGCTCAACATATTTTGTCTTTATCACCATCATAGTACATTCAAAAAAGTGATAAGTTGTTGCAAATATTTCCTGGGTCCAGCCAGACTCTGGAGGGAATGTGTTAATTTCTTCCTTCCTGCAGCCATTTACAGGGGGCCTAGTCAGGATGCTTCCTGTGAGCTAAACAAAGGTATTTTAGCTTAAGCTCAGGCATGGGAGGCACAGTGCCCAGAGATGGGTCATTATGTACACTTTAAGCTAGAGGTAACAACACTGTAGTGATTAACTTGCAGCAAAAGCAATAAAGTACAAAGGTTAAAAGAAAAGAAACAGACCCAGTATGAAGTCAGATTTGTTCTTCCCTGTTACAGTTTGGCTTTTTCCAGCTTTTCAGTCACCTCTCAACACTTCCCTCCTCATTTCCAGATCCGTGATATCCTGGCTTTCTTTAGGTCCTCTAAATCATCACCATGGTCCCTCTTGTTGTTCTTACTGTGACATTCATTTTCATATATTTTTTTCCCTCATTAACTAACAATTGTCTTTTAGATCTCAGTCTAGATATCTGCCCTAGATCTAATGGGCTGGATCACATTTTACTTTTACATACCCTCTGATTACTTTGTTAATTTTATTCTTCACCACCATATTGAAAATTTACATTTATTTGTACAATACTTGATCACATTAGACTGTATTCCAGCACTACACAATGTATACACATACAAACACACACATATATACATATGTATGTATATATGTATATTTTAAAAAATCACTTATGTTTTATTCCTTTTATTCTGCACTGTGCCTACCAAGTAGTAAACTGTCAATAAATACTAAATGAGTGGATAAACATTCCTAACATAGCTCTTTTGCTTGTTCCTTTCTCAGGTAATCTCCACCTGTAAAAATTATAGTCACCTTTTAAAGGCTAACTCAAATCTCAGCTCCTTCACTATTCTCACTCAATTTCTTCCTTCCATGAACTGTATTTTTTTCAGTGATGAAAACAGTCATCCTCTTTAATGAGAAATAACGACATCAAAGCAAATAAAGGCTTATATTTATAACTTCCATAACATTTACCATGATTCCTAGCATATTGTATGTCATCAATATATATTTTCTAAATATATAAATGCATATATTATTCTCCCTTAAAATTATCTTTATGACTTTCCTATGCACATCTTGCACATTTTCTCTGAATACAAGGAATGCCCTCTCTGACTTCTAAATTCTCTAAATTAATATGTAAAGAAACAACATTATTCTGGATGCTACAAAGGAAAGTGAGTCAGAGTAACCTAATTTGCTCTGCAATAACAACAGTTGCCATCTGTTGGATGTTTAGTATTTGATAATCATTTTCTATGTACTTACATGCATTATACAGTTGACTCTTGAAGAACACAGACTTGAATTACACAGGTCCACTTATACGAGGATCTTTTTCAATAGTAAATACTAAAGTAATGCACAATCCCTGGTTGGTCGAATCTGTGGATGCAGAACCATGCATATACTGAGAGCCAATTGTAATTTATCCCAGGATTTTTGACTGCCTAGAGGGTCATTATCCCTCACCCCTGAGTTGTTCAAGGATCAACTGTATATTTAAATCCTCAAATTCTCTGAGGTGTGGCTGCTGATCACACTTCACAGAGGAGGAAACTGGGTTAAGGAATGTCAAATAATTTGCCCAAAGTTACATAATTAAAAATATAAAAGCAAATAAACACACACAACATCTATATTAAACCAACACCAACATCTATATTAAATTCATGGTAGATTACAAAGTGATATTTGAAAAATCTAAAATGGATAAACTTTGTTGTATGGGATGATTTATTTAATTATTATTCTTCACCATTTATTCTAACCAGTTCTTTAAGTAATTTTAATTTCAGGTAGACCTCCTTACCCTTAGTTTCAATTCCACAATTCTATAAACTTTAGAAATGTAAAGCACTCCTAAAGATCTCTACATATGTTGACAAAAATTGAAATTAATTGCCACTCATAGCTTCATAATCTTTCTCTCTTTGGGGTTTCTGCTTCCATTTCATTTGTAGTGCCTCTTTACAAAACAGTGTTAACCTAAACATAGGATCACATGTGTGAGCAAACACACATATTTAAATTAAAATCATAAACATCCTTTAAAAAATCACTATAAGCATTAATAGTTTTTTTTTTAAATGACAATTGCAATGTAGGGCATTGGAGATCATATCAGAAATAACCCTTCCCCCTTAACTTTTCATCCTTAACTTTAGACTGCTGCTGACCCAACTCCCGAGTCTATAAAAATCATACAATAAATACTAGGTAATCAGGATATTCTTTACTACCTACTCCATCCAACGTATCTAACTTTGTACTGTCTTATGTCTGTGGTTCTGAATACTTAGAACTTGATTCCATAATCCAACCTTAATGTCCAACTCTGACTCAGACTATATTTGCCATAGTGCAGTATTGGGTTTGAAATAACCAGTGAATTTTAGGAAACTGAATAAAGTGGCTCCTTCTTTCATATTAAGGTCTGATATTGACCACACAAAGCTATGTATCAGAGTTCATGATAATGTTCTCTATGAACTGTTGTAAACAATAAAATCAAAAATTAAAAAAAAAATAACCCTCCCTCAAATACTATTATAAATCTCCTTGGTTCCCATCTGACATAATCCATCCTACTATCTTTGTCTGCTACATCTCATTCATTTTTAGAATAGAAATTCATTTCCATGCAGACAGATTCTTGTATTCTTTGTTAATACAATTGTATATATATGTGTATGCGTGTGTGTATATATACATATACATGTATCATTGCGGCCCAGGGCAGTCTGCCCCAAAATATGCCTCAATGCTATATTGCTTATTTTGAATTAAAGTTACTTAAGAAAGAGCTGATGCAAGAGGGATGCTTCGACACTCCTCTCTGTCTCCCTAAAAGTAGGAAATAAATCTTTCATATGAAAGGCACTCTCCCTGCATCTGCACCTGGAGGTAGAAGGACACCATTATTGCCAGAGAGAGGGAATTTGGGGCTGAGAAGCCTGTATAAACAAACCTGGTTACCTCTTTAATTTACTAACCCAAGCTCAAACTCTGTTTAGATTCTTCACTAACTGTGCATCCAAAGCCTAAGTTTCTTTGTCCTGTCAATTCCTCCCAAATTTATTGTTTCTTTGTCTAAAAAGTATAAAAGCTGTCTACTGTGACCACTTCTTAGGCCTCATTTTTATGAGACCTCCACGTACAGAAATTACAATTCTTCTTCTTCTATTAATCTGTCTGTGTTGATTTTACTATTAGTCAAACCACAAGAGGGGTAGAGGGGGAAATTTCGCCTCCCCAAGTGTGTGTGTGTGTGTGTACACATGCGCACCCTCATTATTAGTTCTTTAATCAACTATTTATTTACCAAATATGGTTAATATTTTTAAAATAACTTTTAATCATTCTAGCAATAGTAACCAAGCAGTGATATATAAAATGTAAAAAAAATAATGACAGAGAGTGTAGTTTTAATTATCTTTTCTATGATAGGATATTGGTTACCAAGGAAATATCATTGAGAGGAAATATAATTAACATGTGAACTGTATTATTGGAATTGAAAAATAGGTGCAAAGTATACTACCTTTATCAATGATTAAATTTTCTCTAAACTTGGTTGACATTAATGTAGTTTCTAGTAGTTCATCATTTGTCTATAATGTCATCATTGTCTATAATTTGACTTAGTCCTGAATGCATACAGTAAGAGCTTCAAAATAACAATTCTTGATTCTTAAAATAATTTTTAAACATGTCATTTCCCTACAGGGTATTTTAGTATACTTCAAAAATATTTTTTCAAACTCTTAACTAGAGCTTTAAGAAAAAGTCAGGGAATTTAAATCTGATTTTTGGAGGTTCTATTTTTTTTATTCTACATAGCCTTTTCTTAATATTCTCAGTAATATAGGTGACTTTATAGTAAAATGCCAAATATTTTTAAAGATATGAAACAGCATGCTACATAAAACTGAAACAAGTTCATTTCTGCATCCTCTGTCTCCCATCCTAAAGGAGCTTGAGTATATCTGCATGTCCATTTGTGTGTGTGCATATGTGTGCACAAGCATGCATGGACATGTGTGTGTTGTGCCTTTTGTGTTTATGGAATGAACTGTACACCTTATGCCTTGATAAATGCTTGAATAGCTGTGAATTAAGTTCACAATTTAATTATATAAACTAAATTCCATAACTCTTTCTGCCTCTAGTTCATATAAGATCTTCCAAAGACCGTCATTAAAATTTGCTTTGGAGTCACCAGAAGTTTTGTCAGACATAATCACCATGCAGCACTCTCACAATGTTCTTCCTCTCTGGCTCTGCCCATCATCACCTCCCCTTAAAATGGTCACTCCTGGCAAAGCTAATTGTGGTTTTCTGTTCAATATCATTGTTGTGGCTGCCTATTTAAGAATAAGTTTGATAAGAAGTTGTCCTTGTCTACATGTGAAGAACCAGAATACGCCATGTGTAAGGATAAAAAAACAGAATCTTTGAGGAAGGAGGGACTGCCTCCTTACCCCCTCTTCCTTATTGTGTCTCCTTTAAAATATAATAGACCTGGGATTCCTAGTGGCTCAGTGGTTAAGAATCTGCCTGCCAATGCAGGGGACACGGGTTTGATCCCTGCTCCAGGAAGGTCCCACATGCCACGGAGCAACTAAGCCTGTGTGCAACAACTATTGAGCCTGCTCTTAGAGCCCATGAGCCACAACTAGTGAGCCCATGTACTGCAACTACTGAAGCCCATGTGCCAAGAGCCCATGCTCTGAGACAAGAGAAGCCACAGCAAATGAGGAGCCCACGCACCACAACAAAGAGTAGCCCCTGCTCACCGCAACTACAGAAAGCCCGTGAGCAGCAACAAAGACCCAACACAGCCAATGAATAAATAAATTAAAAAAAAAAAAAAGCTGAACTTACTCAAATCCTCCACTTTAAAAAAAAAAAAAAAAAAAATATATATATATATATATATATATATATATAAAACAGACCTGATAAAAGGCCTAATCCTTTGATTTTACAATGCAAAGTCACAGGCCTTCTGACGTGGAATTGCGAACACACACCTCCCAAATGAACCCCCGGTTCTCTCAGAGAGTATGAAGGAGACAGTCACAGGGTGCATCCATTTTCTCTCAAGGAGATAAGAGAAGTTTTAATTGTTCTTTCTTTTACTTTACTGCATATATTTGTGTGAAATTCAGTCCAGATTTTGTAGTCACTTTTTTATCACCTTAAATGTTTATTCTAATATTCAATTGTGTCTTCTCTCTCTAGTATACTGGTCTGGGGAAAACATCTTTTGTTGGTAAGATTGTTTTAATACCTCACCATGTTACCCAAGGAATGAGGATATCCAGTAATTTTCCTCATAGTCAATTTATTTATGAAAATAAATCATTCTCCTACCAAGTTCATGCAGGAATGATTCTGTCTCCCCCCATGTTGTTATCCAACATATTCATCTAAGTGATAAAAGTAATAGCCTGTAACTTGAGAGAAGTTTGACTCAGATGCTGTAGGTTTGGTGTAAATGCTATAACATGCAATGTGAATTATCATGAATAAGATCCACGATAAGCTGCACACATCTTTTGCTAATTTTTAATTATGTCTCTTAACCATACTACTTTAGGAATGTTTTTAGTATCTTCACACATGTTATATCAAGTTACTCTGATATAACTTGTTGAAATCCATGAATAATTAGCAAAGACAGGAAAATGAAGCTGCAGTTTTGGTTGCTCTATATTTGTTTGGTAAACATGTTGTGACATTTGTTCATTTAACAGAAATTTGTGGTGTGTTCTCTCTGCCACTCCACATATAAGGTTCTAGGTGCTAAGTAAAATCAGTGCCTCAAAGTATTCTTATTAATGTAATTGTCCCCTATTAAGTCAGCCCTCTAACTGCTTATTGATAATTCTCATTTATTGTCTACTTGGAAATGACCTTGGCTTTCGCTCAGTGTTCTAGGGCTAATTAAGGAAACTCTTTCTCAGATCATCAAGTGGCTAGCTTTGCTTCTTTGACTTTGGTTTTCTCATTGTCCAGACTAAAATTCACAATTTCTCATCCTATGTGAGAATTCAGTGTTAGTGATTACATCACCAGAGTACAAGCCTGGGCTCAATCATCTGAGAGCTATGAAGCTATGACTTTAACAAATTAACATGTCTAAGATACAGCAACTTCTTGTACAAAAATGGGGATATTAATAGACTATAGCATATGTTGTTGTGGCAGAGATTGACTGACATGGTGCAAGAAGATTACAAGGAACATTATCAGGAATTAGTCTCAATTTAAAGTAATTGGCACCATTATCATCATTACTTCTAGTAATAAATTTAAATGATTTCCATGAAAATATGACCAGCCTACTTCATAAAAAGTAGGGTTAAGCCATATATCTACATTTTGCTGTGCAAGTAACACTGAAAATAGGTATAATTTAATTATAATTAAATGCCATAAAATAACTAAGTTAAAATAAAATGTATTTCACTACATTATGTCCACCAATGGCATTATACTATCATATAGCATTTAAATGCCCAGAAATATTAAATGCCAAGAAATGATCTATATTAAAATTTAATGTTAGCACAGGAATTTGCACAAAGCAGACTATTTTTTCTTTCTTAAAAGCAGAAGCATTTTATCATAAACATTTAATTTATTTAAAAGACATGCTGAGATAAAATGTATTTGTTCAGGGCAGGAAAAGCACATTTTGGGGAAAATTAATTTATTAGAACCTCAGTCTCCTTTTTCGGTAAAGTGAACTAGTGGCCAGAATAAAAATTATAATTCACCTCTATAAGAAAAGAGATCCCAAAATAATACCTATAAAATAGAAGAATATTGCACACTCATTTTGACCTATCTGCTTATTAGTGGTATCACAGTCTACTCTCCACAATTCTCTTTGTATTTTGACTAGCACAGAGTAGAAACTGTATTGTTCTTTATTCATCCAGTTATACTCTGCCTTCTTCCTAAAAAAGATAGTTTGGAAAGATTAACAGTGGAGTTCCGCTTCATTATCATCAACCTGCCATTCCTAAGCCCATTCGTCCTGCTGTCTAATGCTGGTAATTTGATTTTCAGAACAGCTCCTCTTAAAACAAGTTAATATGTGTGACTTCTATGGCACTCCCTAATATATACTGTATATTTCAAAACTACTGGCTATAAAAATAGTCATAAGGTTAGTTTCATTTTTTTATAGTTGTTGATGTTCTCCACAGCATGTGATACTAAAATAGTACAAAGATTTTCCTATAAAAACAAATAAGGTAAGAACCAAAAGCAATAAGAAAAAACAGTGAACTGAATATTTAGATAAATAAATAAAATTACATGCATAGGGTAAGAAACCCACAAAGCTTTATGTTCTGAAGCTTTCTTAAATCCTGTACAAATCTGAGGTCTTCAAACAAACCATCTTAACTCTTATTTTTCAAAGTAGAAAAAAACATTTTCATTTAGTTTGAAAAGCTTTATTACTTCTAATTATAATAAATATATCAATCTTTACCTTCAGAAAAAAATGAGTCCAGCAATTTGTAGACTCATTCACTGCCTTACACAGTATATATTTTATTATTGTTACAAATGGATATTTTTCATTTTTACATTACTGATGGGATTTATTTAATTTGACTTTTGTTGATAGGTGTTTATAAGGACTAGCAATAAATATTAGATTTAAATAGTAACTGAGGTGTATTTTACAATATTTTCATTCAAATATTTAGCAACAGGAAACATTGATCTGTCTTTAGTATAAAGAATTTTGGACCCAACCTGCCACAGTTTGGTCACCTTCAACCAAGAGCCGAGGGGCAGGGGTGACCCCCTCACCCCCCAATCTGTACCCCTCACCCCACACTGCAATAATTGGGCCTCCACCACATGAGTAAACCTCTTTGAATACTCATCACATAGTTTTAGGAGGAAGTAGGCACTCAGTAAATCTCTACTGAACAAATGAATGTGAATTTCTGAAGGCAGGAATTGTGAGAAACTACTTCTCTCTTGCTCTCTGTGATGCACTTCTGTGGTCTCTAGAAACTGGGCAGGGCTGTCTCCAGCCTCCTGACACTGTCGCTGCATGATTTGCGGGCGCCACTGCTCGCCTTCCAGATGCATCAGGAATACATCAAAAGATGCAATATTTCCCACAGAAAACTGGCTGAACACTAATAGAAGAACTTGGACACCAGAAAGGACTGCAAAGATCTTGAAATAACTGGGTAGGACAGAGGGGAAAAAAAAAGGAGAAAGAGGAGGATAAGAAAGGAAAGGGATGGGTCCTACACACTGGGGCAGGGGGAGCTGAAACAGAGGAGAGATTGCCGAATTCAGGGAAACTGCCCTTACCTGATGGGGAAACTCCCTCTCTGACAGGGAATTTGATTGGGTCAGAAGGGAGGCATTTGGGACTGTCCAAAGAGGATGAAGCAGCCAATCTGTGGCAGATGGGAAAGAGTGAGAAACACTACTGCAGAGTCACATGCAGAGGGGAGGAGCCACTGTTGTAGCCTCTCTTTTGGTGTCTGCAATGAACAAAGGGAGGCCCCCTCTGTCACAGTCAACAAGGGGTAGGAAAAGCCCCCTGACAGGGCTGGCCTGGTGTGCCTGTGGCCAAGAACCAGAAGTATTCCATAGCGTGGCCCAGCTCTGGAGACATTCTGCTTACACCCGAGGCTTCTGGCTTCCCTCTGCAATAGGCACCACCACTGCTGCCCGGGCTCCCGCAACCCAGGCAGGGCGCTACTGCTCACTCACAGGCAGGGGAAGGAGCCACTATTGTACCCCCTCTCTCCACACACACCGGTGCCTATAGACAAACAACAAAGGAAGCTCTGCTGGTTGCAGAGTAATACAAAAAGCCCCCAAGAGCTCCCCATCAAGGCGCCTTGGGCTGGGCACCAGTAAAGAACCATGCTAAGACCAGATTTCCTATACCTGCGGCTGCCAGCATCCCTGTACATTTGGCGTCACTACCAGGGCTCCCGTGATCCAAGCAGGGCGCTACTGCTGAGTCACATGCAGGGAGAGGAGCCACTATCAAAGCCTCTCTCCCCCCACACACCTGCATCTGCAGATGAACAATAAAGGAAACCCTCCCTGAGGCAGTCACAGAGAGCTATAAGGCAGCCTCAGGATCAGACTCTGGCAGTTAGGCCACACGCAGAAGCAGAGACAAACCAAAGCTGAACACCAGGGACAGGGCGACTAAGGAAGAGGTTCTAAAATCTTTCCATCAGATGTACATACTGTAGACTAAATCCCTGTGATCAGCTAGGTAGACCCTAGGTCTTTGGAATATCAGAGTAAACAATGATCATTCCCACAAATGAAAAAGGTCTAACTCTGGCAGCTGTGGACTGTGGGAGCAAGTACACACAGCAATTGGGCCAGATCAGAGCCTAAGGGGACCCCACAGGACTCATATCAGGTCCAGAGTACAACCCAGAGGAAGAAGAGGGCCTCTTGGGGAGGTGAAGGTGGCCTGAGACTCAGGGCATGTACAAGGACACAGCTGAGACCCCAAGGAAACCGGATTATTATTATTAATTCTATTGATCTGATCCATTCTGTGGTCAGTTCTAGCTTTTCTTTTCTTCTTTTTCTTTTAATTATCTTAGTCCTAAGGGATATTCATGTTTTGTAACATAATTTTTATTCTATTTTTTACTTCTATTTTTATTTTTATCCTTTTTATATATTTCTATTTCTAGCTAGCTTTTTTGTAGTGCTGACTTTATCTCCCCAACTTCTTTTCTTCTTTATCTTTAATACATTTCTAAATTTTTTTCTTTTTATAGTTCCAGTCATACTATGCTCTTCTGTTGCTTTGTGTTCTATCCCTTTTATTCTACGTTATTTTACTATACTTTTAATCAATATTATTGGTCTGCTCTGTTTCCTTGTTTTATTCTTCAGATGACACACTGGTATTTGTTATTAGGTTTTGTCTTTATCTTAGTTCTAATTATAATTGTTTGATTTCGTTTTGGGGATCTTCAGTCTGTCAGGTTGTTCCGTTGCTCTTTGTTATATTTGCTCCCTGTTTCTATTTGGTCCCTGTGATATTTGGTCCTCGTTTTCACAATTTCCCTGTTTTTTGTTTGTTTGTTGTTAATTTTCAATTTTTATTGGTTTTCTTTTTGATTGTCTGATTCCATTCCAGGGTTCTTTGGTCAGGTTGTTCTAGTGCTTTAGGTTCTAATGGGTTCTGTTTTTGTGTTTCTTGCGCATGTACATGTTTCCTTGATTGAGTATTTGTTTGTTTGACTAACCTTTTACCATTAGTCAGGGGTTTGGACAGTCTTTTTTTAATCCCCTTTATTGCCAAGATGAGTGACCACTGGAATCTGGATTCCTCAACCAGAAGTCAAGTTGGAGGATCTGGGGAGGGAGCACGGAGTCCAGTGTGCTAGACCACTAGAGAGTCCTTAACCACAGGGAAGATTAACCACAGAGAATTCTCACAGAGGCCTCTAATCAGAGTCTAAGATCCAGTTTCGCCCAACTTCCTGCAATTGCTACTGCTGGATACTTCACACCAAACTCCAAACAAGACAGGAACACAAACCCACCCATCAGCACACAGACTACCTAAAGCCATATTAAGCTCCCAGATACCCTAAAACACATTGCCTAACATGGCCCTGCTCATCAGAGGGAAAAGACTCAGATCCACACACCAGAAAGCAGGCACCAGACCCTCCCACCAGGAAGCCTACTCAAGACACTGGACCAACCCCATCACAGGGGGCAGAGAATAGAAACAAGAGGAATTACTACTAGGCAGCACAGGGAAAAGAGACAGCAAATCCTATAAATTAGACAAAAAGAGAAAACAAAGAAACACCATGCAGGCAGAGGAGCAAGATTAAAACCCACAATACCAAATAAATGAAGAATAAATAGGCAAATTACCTGAGGAAGAGTTCAAAGTAATGATAGAAGTGATGACTCAAAATCTCAAAAACATAATAGAGAAAATACAGAAACATTTAATAAGGACTTAGAGAACTAAAGAACAAACAAACAGTCATCAACAACACAATAACTGAAATTAAAAATACCCTAGATGGTATAAACAGCAGAATAACTGAGGCAGAAGGACAAGTAAGTGAGTTGGAAGATAGAATGGTGGAAAAAACTGCCAGAGAGCAGGAAAAGAAAAAAGAATAGAAAGAATGGAAGACAGTCTCAGAGATCTTGGTGACAACATTAAGCACACCAACATTTGAATCATAGGCATCCCAGAAGAAGAAGAAAAAAGAAAGGGTCTGAGAAAATATTAGAATAGGTTATAGTGGAAAACTTCCCCAACATGAGAAACGAAATAATTAAGTCCAAGCAGTGCAGAGAGTCCCATACAGAATAAACCCAAGGAGAAATACACTGAGGCACATATTAATCAAACTAATGAAAATTAAACACAAAGAAAAATTATTTAAAAGCAGCAAGAGAAAAACAACAAATAATATATAAGAGAAAATGCATAAGGATAACAGCTGATCTTTCTGCAGAAACTCTGCACGCCAGAAGGGAGTGGCAGGATAGACTGAAAGTCTTGAAAGAGAAATAACTACAGCCAAGAATACTCTATCCAGAAAAAATCTCATTCAGATTTGACAGAGAAACCAAAAGCTTTACAGATAAGCAAAAGTTAAGAGAATTCTGCACAACCAAACCATCCTTACAACAATTGCTAAAGGAACTTTTCCAGGCAGGAAACAAAAGGGAAGGAAAAGAACTACAAAAACAAACCCAAAACAATTAAGAAAATGGTAATAGGAACATACGTGTCAATAATTACCTTAAACATGAATGGATTAAATTCTCCAACTAAAAGACACAGACTGACTGAATGGATACAAAAACAAGACCCATATACATGCTGTCTACAAGAAACCCACTTCACACCCAGGGACATATACAGAGTGAAAGTAAGGGATGGAAAAAGATATTCCATGCAAATGGAAGTCAAAAGAAAGCCACAGTAGCAATACTCATATCAGACAAATTAGACTTTAAAGTAAAGACTATTACAAGAGACAAGGAAGGACATTATATAATGATCAAGGGGTCAATCCAAGAAGAAGATATAACAATTGCAAATATCTATGAACTCAACATAGGAGCAGCTCAATACATAAGGCAAATGCTAACAGCCATAAAAGGGGACATCGACAGTAACAAAATAATAGTAGGAGACTTGAACACCCCACTTGCACTAATGGACAGACCATCCAAACAGAAAATAAATAAGGACAAACAAGCTTCATATGACACATTACACCATCTTGACTTAAATGATATTTATAGGACATACCATCCCAAAAGTACAGAATACACTTTCTTCTAAATTACACATGGAACATTCTCCAGGATACATCACAACTAGGGTCACAAATCAAGCCTCAGTAAATTCAAGAAAATTGAAATCATATCAAACATTTTCTCCAACCACAATGCCATGAGACTAGATATCAATTACAGGAAAAAAACTGTAAAAAAAATAGAAACACATGGAGGATAAACAATATGCTATAAAACAACTAAGAAATCACTGAAGAAATCAAAGAGCAAATCAAAAAATATCTAGAAACAAATGACAGTGAAAACACAACCCAAAGCCTATGAGACACAGCAAAAGCAGTTCTAAGAGGGAAGTTTATAGCAATACAGTCCTACCTCAAGAAACAAGAAACATATCTAATAAACAACCTAACCTTACACCTAAAACAATTAGAGAAAGAAGAAAAAAAAAGCCCCCAAGTGAGCAGAAGGAAAGAAATCATAAAGATCAGAGCAGAAATAAATGAAAAAAAAAAATGAAGGAAACAATAGCAAAGATCAACAAAACTAAAAGCTGGTTCTTTGAGAAGTAAAAAAATTGATAAACCATTAGCCAGAGTCATAACGAAAAAAAGGGAGAAGACGCAAATCAGCAGAATTAGAAATGAAAAAGGAGAAGTAACAACGGACACCTCAGAAATACAAAAGATCATGAGAGACTACTACAAGTGACTATATGCCAATAAATTGGATAAGCTGGAAGAAATGGATAAATTCTTAGAAAAGTAGAATCTTCCAAGACGGAACCAGGAAGAAATAGAAAATATGAACAGACCAATCACAAGTACTGAAATTGAGACTGTGATTAAAAATCTCCCAACACACAAAAGTCTAGGGCCAGTTGGTTTCACAGTTGAATTATATCAAACATTTAGAGAAGACCTAACACCTATCCTTCTCAGATTCTTCCAAAATATAGGAGAAGGAGAAACACTCCCAAACTCATTCTCTGAGGCCACCATCACCCTGACACCAAAACCAGGCAGAGATGTCACAAAAAAAGAAAATTACAGGCCAATATCCCTGATGAATATAGATGCAAAAATACTCAACAAAATACTAGAAACAGAATCCAACAGCACATTAAAAAGATCATACACTGTGATCAAGTGCGGTTTAAACCTGGAATGCAAGAATTCCTCAATATATGCAAATCAATCAACATGACACATCATATTAACAAATTGAAGGATAAAAACCATATGACAATCTCAATAAATGCAGAAAAAGCTTTTGACAAAATTCAACATCCATTTTTGTAAAACCTCTCCAGAAAATGCGCTTAGAAGGAAATTACCTCAACATAATAAAAGCCACATACGACAAACCAAGAGTCAACATCATTCTAAATGGTGAAAAACTGAAAGCATTCCCTCTAAGATCAGGAACAAGACAAGGGTCCCCACTCTCACCACTAGTACTCAACATAGTTTTGGAAGTTTTAGCCACAGCAATCAGAGAAGAAAAAGAAATAAAAGGAATCCAAACTGGAAAAGAAGAAGTAAAATTGTCACTCTTTGCAGATGACATGATATTATACATAGAAAACCCTAACTATGTTACCAGAAAACTGCTAGCACTAATCAATGAATATAGTAAAGTAGCAGGATACAAAATTAATGCACAGAAATCTCTTGTATTCATATACACTAACAATGAAAGAGCAGAAAGAGAAGTGAAGGAAACTCTCCCATTTACCATTGCAACAAAAAGAATAAAATACCTTGGAATAAACCTGCCTAAGGAGGCAAAAGACCTGTATGAATAAAACTATAAGATACTGATGAAAGAAATCAAAGACGATACTAACAGATGGAGGGACATACCATGTTCTTGGATTGGAAGAATCAACATTGTGAAAAATGACTATACTACCTAAAGCAATTTACAGATTGAATGCAATCCCTATCAAATTACCCAAGGCATTATTCTCAGAACTAGAGCAAGAAATTTTACAATTTGTATGGAAATGCAAAAGACCCAGAATAGCCAAAGCAATATTGAGAAGGAAAGATGTAGCTGGTGGAATCAGGCTTCCTGACTTCAAACTATACTACAAGGCCACAGTGATCAAGACAGTATGGTACTGGCACAAAAATAGAAATATAGATTAATGGAACAGCACAGAGAGCCCAAAGATAAACCCACACACATATGGGCACCTTATCTTTGACAAAGGAGGCCCGAGTATACAATGGAAAAAAGACAGCCTCTTCAATAAGTGGTGCTGGGAAAATTGGACAGCTACATGTAAAAGAATGAAATTAGAACACTTCTTAACACCACACACAAAAATAAACTCCAAATGGATTAAAGACCTACATGTAAGGCCAGACACTATAAAACTCCTAGAGGAAAACATAGGCAGAACACTCTATAACATATATCAAAGCAAGATCCTTTTTGACCCACCTCCTAGAATCATGGAAATAAAATCAAGAATAAACAAATGGAACCTAATGAAACTTAAAAGCTTTTGCACAGCAAAAGAAACCAGAAACTAGACAAGAAGACAACCCTCAGAATGGGAGAAAATATTTGCTAACAAAGGAACTGACAAAGGATTAATCTCCAAAATATACAAGGAGCTCATGCAGCTTAATACCAGAAAAGCAAATAACCCAATCCACAAATGGGTGGAAGACCTAAATAGACATTTTTCCAAAGAAGACATGCAGACAGCTAACAAACATATGAAAAGATGCTGAACATCACTAATCATTAGAGAAATGCAAGTCAAAGCCACAATGAGGTATTACCTTATACCAACCTGAATGGGCATCATTAAAAAATCTAGAAATAATAAATGCTGTAGAGGGTATGGAGAAAAGGGAACCCTACTGCATTGCTGGTGGGAATGTAAATTGGTACAGCCACTATGGAAAACAGTATGGAGATACCTTAAAAAACTAAGACTATAAGTGCCATATGACCAGCAATCCCACTACTGGGTATAAACCCAGAGAAAACCATAATCCAAAAAGGTATATGTACCACAGTGTTCACTGCAGCACTGTTTACAATAGCCAGGACTTGGAAGCAAGTGAAATGCCCATCAACAGATGAATGGGTAAAGAAGATGTGGCATATATATATATATATATATATATATATATATATATATATATATATAATGGAATATTATACAGCCATAAAAATGAATGAAATTTTTATCTGTAGTGAGTTGGATGGACCTAGAGACTGTCATACAGAGTGAAGTAAGCCAGAAAGAAAAAAACAAATACCATATGCTATCTCATATATATGGAATGTAAATAAATGGCATTGATGAACCCAGTGACAGAGGGCAAGATTAAAGATACAGATGTAGAGAATGGACTTGAGGACCTGGGGGGGAGGGGTGCGAAGGGGAAGCTGGACAAAGTGAGAGAGTAGCATTGACATATATACACTACCAAATGTAAAATAGATAGGTAGTGGGAAGCTGCTGCATAACACAGGGAGATCAACTCGATGATGGGTGATGACTTAGAGGGCTGGGATAAGGAGTGTGGGAGGGCGTCATGGGGGGAAGGGCATATGGGGATATATGTATAAATACCGCTGATTCACTTTGTTGTACAGCAAAAACTGTCAGAACAGTGTAAAGCAATTATATTCCAATAAAGAGCTTAAAAAAATATAAAGACTTTTGGATGCAGTGTATCCATCTCTAATAAACCCTGGGCTTTAGAAACCATTTCACCTAAAAATCCTTCAGCATTTGACATTGTAAAATATATTAATCTGTGTGGAGAGAAAAAGTTTCTGGAAAAGAACATGAGTAGAATGAAGAATATTACTGAAAGATATGTAAAAGAAATAAGAAAACTAAATACTGAAATATAAATAGCTGTAGTTATTAAAGTGGAAAATATTAAGTAGTTAAAATAATAAGAAAATACAGGCATGTGAGTAATTACTTCAAGTTTTTGATGAAAGAGGGAGATAGAGAGAGAAAGAAAGAAGAAAAGGAAGAGACAGAGACAAAGATAGAAAGAATGGAGGCATGGAGGTAGAGAAGGAGAAACAGAGGAAAGACATACGTAAAGAAGTCAAAGAAATTCTAATTAGATCAGTAATTATGGAGGAGTTGGACAAGACCTAGAAAGAAAAGTAATGTATTTAAGGATATTAATAGAGGTTAACAATAACTTTAAAGAAAAGATAATTAAATTTATTTAATATATGCTACCGAGGAAGTTAACTGAATGTAACAAGGTAGTAAATTTTTAAACGCTTTGTAGAAAAGTGAAAGTAAAGTGCATTGTAATAAAGAAGTAAAAAGATTCATTAGGCAAACATCATGGATTAATACAGTACACACACAAGAAGTGGTGAGGAGTAACAAATATGCATTATATATGTATACACAGCACATATTTTTTAAAAAAATTGTAAGAAATGTCATGTACTGTACTGATTTCTAAATAAGAATATAAATTCAGAGAATTTAAGTAAAATTTTCAAGTCTTTCTTCAAACAGGTTGAAGGATAAGAAGCAATTCTCATATCTCTAGTGTAGTATACTTAGGCAGCATTTTTTTTTCTTTTTCTTTTTGCCATTGTAAAGATTCTATTTTGAATGGTATCATAATTACAAAAGTTAAATCAACTGACACATATACTCTTACAATATACCTATCGCTATTGCTTTCAGCCTGTGATTGCTATTATTTCCCATGTTTACAACACATTACATAAGTGCTTCATTTTCATAGTTTCATTTTTTTATTCTTAAGAAGTTAGGAAATATGTTTAAAGATGTTTGAAAAGTATACTTACTGATGACAGTTTTTTGGTTATTTCAGCTCTAGTTATGAAGAAAATTCTGGAACTCTTAACTGATTAAAATAACCAGGAAGAAAATATTGTACACAGGAAACATCCGTAAAATATATAACTAATGCCTACTAAAATAGAACCTAATTCATTTTCATCTCAGGAAAATATGCCATATCACCATTACTGAATGCTTTGTGTGGTTGTTTTTTTATACTAATAACTTTGGATTTTAACTTACAAAGCTTATCTTTTTATAGCTTCAACACAGAGCTTTGTAAATATTATTTCAATTGACATATCTGTGTTGTCATAGAGAATCAACTGTTTGGTCTAGAAAAGACAACATTTCAGAAGAAATAAAACTAGATATAGAGCCCTGACCTCCACATTTAAATAATTATTCTCCTCCAAACACTGAATCCACTTATGCATATACTAAATCTTGTGGTTTTGCAAAGTTCTGGAAGAATTCATTAGAAAAACGCAAGTATTTTTTGTAATATAACTTCAAATCTCCTAAATACAATAGGACAGATTTGTGTTATGCTTCCACTTTTCTGTCAATTGATAATGCTCATAATAATGTTTTAATATAATTCTTAACATTGATTACATGCTGCCATTCATAATTTTACTGGTGGATTTTTACTACTTTAACACACACACTGAGTTTATCAATACACAGAATGGATATGTATGTAATTAGGGCTTTCTTAAATTTTTCTTGATTCAAACATAAACAGATGTGGTTCTCCTCAAGCAGTCTCACTCATTCCTTGATTAATATTTCCCTGACCTACTTTCTTTACCTCCATCTTTGTATTATTGATAATAACTCTGAAAATGTAAATCATATTCTTATATGGGTAAAGTTTGGATGTACTGTGAATAGTGACAGAGAGGAAAGCTATGATAGCATGAATATCAAGGGAGTGGCTGCTGCTGGGTAAAAGATAGGAAAGTGGTACACCTTATGACACCATTGGTTTGTTTTTTTTTAAATTTTATTTATTTATTTATTATTTTTTTGGGGGTACACCAAGTTCAATCAACTGTTTTTATACACATATCCCTGTATTCCCTCCCTTCCTTGATGCCCCCCCTCGAGTCAGCCCCACCCTCCCTGCCCCAGTCCTCTAAGGCATCTTCCATCCTCGAGTTGGACTCCCTTTGTTATACAACAACTTCCCACTGACTATCTATTTTACACTTGGTACTATATATATGTCTGTGCTACTCTCTCGCTTTGTCTCAGCTTCCCCTTCACCCCCCGCCCCTTCCAAAACCTCGAGTTCTCCAGTCCATTCTCTGTATCTGCTTCCTTGTTCTTCTCACTGAGTTCATCAGTACCATTTTTAGATTCCGTATATGTGAGTTAGCATACAATATTTGTCTTTCTCTTTCTGACTTACTTCATTCTGTATGACAGACTGTAGTTCTATCCACCTCATGACATATAGCTCCATCTCACCCGTTTTTATAGCTGAGTAATATTCCATTGTATATATATGCCACATCTTCTCTATCCATTCATTTGTTGATGGGCATTTCGGTTGCTTCCATGTCCTGGCTATTGTAAATAGTGCTTCAATAAACATTATCGTACATGTTTCTTTTGGGATTATGGTTTTCTTTGGGTATATGCCCAGGAGTGGGATTACTGGATCATATGGTAGTTCTATTTGTAGTTTTTTAAGGAACCTCCAAATTGTTTTCCATAGTGGCTGTACCAACTTACAGTCCCACCAACAGTGCAGGAGACTTCCCTTTTCTCCACACCCTCTCCAACATTTGTGGTTTCCAGATTTTGTGATGATGGCCATTCTGATCGGTGTGAGGTGATACCTCATTGTGGCTTTGACTTGCATTTCTCTGATGAGTAGTGATGTTGAGCATCTTTTCATGTGTTTGTTGGCCATCTGTATGTCTTCTTTGGAGAAATGTCTATTTAGGTCTTCCACCCATTTGTGGATTGGGCTATTTGCTTTTTTGGTATTAAGCTTCATGAGCTGCTTGTATATTTTGGAGATTAATCCTTTGTCCGTTGTTTCATAGGCAATTATTTTTTCCCATTCTGAGGGTTGCCTTTTAGTCTTGTTTATGGTTTCTTTCGATGTGCAAAAGCTTTGAAGTTTCATGAGGTCCCATGTGTTTATTCTTGATTTTACTTCCATGATTCTAGGAGGTGGGTCAAATAGGATCTTGTTTTGATGGATGTCATAGAGTGTTCTGCCTATGTTTTCCTCTAGGAGTTTTATAGTGTCTGGCCTTACATGTAGGTCTTTAATCCATCTGGAGTTTATTTTTGTGTATGGTGTTAAGAAGTGTTCTAATTTCATTCTTTTACATGTAGCTGTCCAATTTTCCCAGCACCACTTATTGAAGAGGCTGTCTTTTTTCCATTGTATACTCGTGCCTCCTTTGTCAAAGATAAGGTGCCCATATGTGTTTGGGCTTACTTCTGAGTTCTCTATTCTATTCCATTGATCTTCCTTTCTATTTTTGTGCCAGTACCATGCTGTCTTGATCACTATGGCCTTGTAGTATAGTTTGAAGTCAGGAAGCCTGATTCCACCAACTCCATTTTTCCTTCTCAAGATTGCTTTGGCTATTCGGGGTCTTTTGCGTTTCCATACAAATTGTAAGATTTCTTGCTCTAGTTCTGTGAAAAATGCCACTGGGAATTTGATCGGGATTGCATTGAATCTGTAAATTGCTTTGGGTAGTACAGACATTTTCACGATGTTGATTCATCCAATCCAGGAATGTGGTATGTCCCTCCAACTGTTTGTGTCGTCTTTGATTTCTTTCAGCAATGTCTTAAAGTTTTCTGCATACAGATCTTTTGCCTCCTTAGGCAGGTTTATTCCTAGGTACTTTATTCTTTTGGTTGCAATGGTGAATGGGAGAGTTTCCTTAATTTCTCTTTCTGCTCTTCCGTTGTTACCGTATAGGAATGCAAGAGATTTCTGTGCATTAACTTTGTATCCTGCTACTTTACTAAACTCATAAATTAGTGCTAGCAGTTGTCTGGTAGAGTCTTTAGGGTTTTCTATATATAATATCATGTCATCTGCAAAGAGTGACAATTTTACTTCTTTTCCAATTTGGATTTCTTTTATTTCTTTTCTTCTCTGATTGCTGTGGCTAAAACTTCCAAAACTATTTTGAATAATAATGGTGAGAGTGGACACCCTTGTCTTGTTCCTGTTCTTAGAGGGAATTCTTCCAGTTTTTCCCCATTGAGAATGATGTTGGCTTTTGGTTTTTCATATATGGCTTTTATTATGTTGAGGGAATTTCCTTCTATGCCCGTTTTCTGGAGAGCTTTTTATCATAAATGGATGTTGAACTTTGTCAAAAGCTTTTTCTGCATCTATTGAGATGATCATATGGTTTTTATTATTCAATTTGTTGACATGATGTATCACATTGATTGATTTGCATATATTGAAGAATCCTTGCATCTCAGGGATAAACCCCACTTGATCATGGTGTATGATTTTTTTAATGTGTTGTTGGAGTCTGTTAGCTAGTATTTTGTTGAGGATTTTTGCATCTATATTCATCAGTGATATTGGTCTGTAGTTTTCTTTTTTTGTGACATCTTTGCCTGGTTTTGGTATCAGGGTGATCGTAGCCTCGTAGAATGAGTTTGGGAGTGTTCCGCCTTCTGCCATATTTTGGAAGAGTTTGAGAAGGATAGGTGTCAGCTCTTCTCGAAATGTTTGATAGAATTCACCCGTGAACCCATCTGGTCCTGGGCTTTTGTGTGTTGGGAGATTTTTAATCACTGCCTCAATTTCCATACTTGTGATTGGTCTGTTCATGGTTTCTATTTCTTCCTGGCTCAGTCTTGGATGATTGTATTTTTCTAAGAATTTACCCATTTATTCCAGGTTATCCAATTGATTGGCATATAGTTGCTTGTAGTAGTCTCTCATGATCTTTTGTATTTCTGTGGTGTCCATTGTTACTTCTTTTTCATTTCTAATTCTGTTGATTTGCATCTTCTCCCTTTTTTTCTTGATGAGTCTGGCTAATGGTTTATCAATTTTGTTAATCTTCTCAAAGAACCAGCTTTTAGTTTTATTTATTTTTGCTATGGTTTCCTTCCTTTCTTTTTCATTTATTTCTGCTCTGATCTTTATGATTTCTTTCCTTCTGCTCACTTTGGGGTTTCTTTGTTCTTCTTTCTCTAGTTGTTTTAGGTGTAAGGTTAGGTTGTTTATTCGATCATTTTCTTGTTTCTTAAGGTAGGACTGTATTGCTATAAACTTCCCTCTTAGAACTGCTTTTGCTGTGTCCCATAGGTTTTGGGTTGGTGTGTTTTTGTTGTCGTTTGTTTCTAGATATTTTTTGATTTCCTCTTTGATTTCTTTAGTGATTTCTTGGTTGTTTAAGAGTGAATTGTTTAGCCTCCATGTGTTTGTATTTTTTGCAGTCTTTTTCCTGTAATTGATATCTAGTCTCATGGCATTGTGGTCTGAGAAGATGCTTGATATGATTTCAATTTTCTTGAATTTGCTGAAGTTTGATTTGTGACCCAAGATGTGATCTATGCTGGAAAATGTTCCATGTGTACTTGAGAAGAAAGTGTAGTCTGTCGTTTTTGGATGGAATGTCCTATAAATATCAATTAAGTCAAGATGGTCTATTGTGTCATTTAAAGCTTGTGTGTCTTTATTTTCTGTTTGGATGATCTGTCCATTGATGTAAGTGGGGTGTTCAAGTCTCCCACTATTATTGTGTTACTGTCGATGTCCCCTTTTATGGCTGTTAGCATTTGCCTTATGTATGTAGGTGATCCTATATTGGGGGCATAGATATTTACCATTGTGATCTGTTCTTCTTGAATGTATCCCTTGATCATTATGTAGTGTCCTTCCTTGTCTCTGTTAATAGTCTTTACTTTCAAGTCTAATTTGTCTGATATGAGTATTGCTACTCCAGCTTTCTTTTGACTTTCATTTGCATGCAATATCTTTTTCCATCCCTTTACTTTCAGTCTATATGTATCCCTTGGTCTGAAGTGGGTTTCTTGTAGGCAGCATATAGAAGGGTCTTGTTTTTGTATCCATTCAGCCAGTCTGTGTCTTTTGGGTGGAGCATTTAATCCATTTATATTTAAAGTGATTATTGACATGTGTGTTCCAATGACCATTTTCTGAATTGTTTTTGGTTTGTATTTGTAGGTGTTTTCCTTTTCTTGTGTTTCCTACTTAGAGAAGTTCCTTTAGCACTTGTTGTAAGGCTGGTTTGGTGGTGCTGAATTCTCTTAACTTTTGCTTGTCTGGAAAGCTTTTGAATTCTCCCTCAAATCTGAATGAGATTCTTGCTGGGTAGAGTATTCTTGGCTGTAGGTTTCTCTCTTTCAGGACTTTCAGTATATCCTGCCCCTCCCTTCTGGCCTGCAGAGTTTCTGTAGAAAGGTCAGCTGTTATCCTTATGGGTTTTCCCTTATATGTTGTTTGTTGCTTTTCTCTTGCTGCTTTTAATATTTGTTCTTTGTGTTTAATTGTCGTTAGTTTGATTAATATGTGTCTTGGTGTATTTCTCCTTGGGTTTATTCTGTATGGGACTCTCCATGCTTCTTGGACTTGGTGAATTATTTCCTTTCCCATGTTGGGGAAGTTTTTCACTATAACCTCTTCAAATATTTTCTCAGACCCTTTCTTGTTTTCTTCTTCTTCTGGGATGCCTATAATTCGAATGTTGGTACATTTAAGGTTATCACTGAGGTCTCTGAGACTGTCTTCTTTCTTTTTATTCTTTTTTCTTTTTCCTACTCTGTGGCAGTTATTTCCCCCATTTGATCTTCCAACTCACTTGTTAGTTTTTCTGCCTCCGTCATTCTGCTGGTTATAGCATCTAGAGTATTTTTAATTTCAGTTATTTTGTTATCCATTGCTGTTTGTTTTTCTGAGTTCTTATGAACTGTTTCTTGTATTTTCTCTATTTTGGTATCGAGATTTTGTATCATTTTTACTATCATTACTCTAAATTCTTTTTCAGGCATTTTTCCTATTTCCTCCTCATTTATTTGGTCTTGTGGGGTTTTTTCCTGCTCCTTTGCCTTCATGGTGTTTCGTTGTTTCCTCATGGTTGTCCAAACTTTTGGGGTTGCTTGTCCTGGTGATAGAGGTGTTTATAGAAGACTGTCCAAGCCTCAGACTAACGTCCAAGTATTCGATTAAACAAATATTAAGTCTAGGAATCACATACATGTATAAGACACACGATTACTGAATCCATTAGAATATAAGGCTCTAGAAAGACCTCACAGAACCCCAGTGTGCTATCAGATATTCAAAGAGAAACCCAACAGAAACTGACAACTGAAACAGAACAAATCAGAGAAAAAGCAAAAGCAAACAAACAAACAAATAACATCTTACACATACAAACATTAATCCAGGGAGATTTTGTAAGCTAGGATCAAATATAGTAAAGAGCCAGAGTACCACCAGAGAGAATGGAGATTCTCAGAATGTAATTAGACAACTGTACTAAGAACTAAGATAAAGACAAAAACCTAATATTAAATATCAAGGCGGTGCATCATCTGGAGAATAGAGCAAGGAGTCTGAGCAGATCGATAGTGTTGCTTATAAGTATGTTAAGATAAAATAAACTTAAAATGGCTGGAAGAAAGGGGAACAGAAGAGCGTAGTGTGGTTGGAAATATGCAAATAAAAGGAAAGGAACAGAAATGTATAAAAGATAGGGATGAAAGGGAAGTATGAGAGATATATAGTCCATACTACCAAAAACTTAGCTAGATATAGAAGTATATAAAAAGGCAAAAAAAAAAAAAAGAAAAATATCATTAAAAAATTATGTTATAAAATTTGTAGATCCCTTAGGGCTAAGATCGTATTTAATAAAGAAAGAAAAAAAAAAAAAGAGAGAAAAAGAAGGAAAAAAAAATATCCAGAACTGATCCCAGAATGGACCAGTTCAATAGGAATTAATACTAATATTTCTGTTTCCTTAGAGTCTCAGCTGTAAGTGTCCTTCTCCTCGCCTTGGGTTTTTTTGCATTATTCTGTGACCAGCAGAGGTTCCTTTATTGTTCCTCTGTAAGCGTCGGTGTGTGGGGAGGGAGAGGGTACAATAGTGCCTCCTTCCCCTGGGAGTGAGTGAGCAGTGGCGCACTGTTGTTTCAGTCGGGCTTGGAGGTGCCTGTTGCAGAGGGATGCTGGTGGCTCAGGCGTAAACAGAAAGTCTTAGAGTTGGGCCTCTCTCAGGTGAGTTTTTTTTTTGTTTTTGTTGTTGTTGTTGTTTTTTTCTTGGCAGCCTCCCTGCTGCCAGCATTCCAAGGGGTTTTAATCTAGCCCCGCCCAAGTGCCTGAGGGTGCTTGTTATCCTTGAGTGCCTTAGGTGGCCCACAGGCAGGCGTCTCTCCACTGCCTGTTGCAGAGGTGCCTAAAGAGAGAGAGAGAGACTATGCGCGTGGCTCCTCCCACCATCATGGCCGGGCAGCTCTCAGGAACAGGCACTCCTCACCGTGGACCTCTTCCCTCCTGTCCTCTCGGTCCGTCACCTTACTGGCAACAATGTTTCTCATCCTGAACCAGCTCTCCCGTTCCCACGCTCCTGCTCCCGGACCCTCTGTTCAGCTGTGGATCGATGTCTCGGTCTGGGAACGCTAAGCTGCGCTGCGGACCCTCCGTATGTTTCTCACTCCCTCCCGTCTGCCACAGCTCCGCCGCTTCACCCTCTTTGAGCCCTCGTAGATGCCTCCCTACTGGTCATGTTGGGCTCCTTGCGGTCCTTTCCGGCATCTGAGGCCGTCTGCTGGTGTTCAGCTGGTTCTCTGTGGGAATTATTGCGTCCTTCAATGTATTCCCAATGCATCTGTGGAGAGGGATGCATTCCACGTCCCTCTACTTTGTAGCCTTCTTTCCACCCCTCCACCATTGGTATTTTTAAGATAAGATAAAAATGTATCCAAAGCTGATGAAGCACTACTAATTCAGTAATGGGTGTTTTTATGTGCAGTCTTTATCATGTGCTAAGTCCAAATGAACATTTGAAATTTTTTACATTCTACTTTTCATATTTATTTGTCTACTCTGGCATTAATTAAATATTCTGCATATAATTGTTAATATATTTTAACGACAATAAGGCATACTTCTTTTCATTCTTTTTTTAAGAAAATCTTGACTGTGGTGTACTTGTTCATTTACATAAAATTAATAATTTTATAAATTTCTAAAATATATCATTGGAAATTTTATTTGGACTATAATAATTTCATGGATTATTTTAGAAGATAATTTTCCATGGAAGAAGATAGTATGTAGAAGATTTTCCATGTAAGAAAGTAGTCTGTTTCTCCATTTATTTCCAGATTATTTTTTTAGTTCTGAGTAAAGTATTTTACCTTTTCTATGTAGGTATACTACTTTGATTTCTAGTAATTTATCTTTCTTTTACTACTATGTCTATTGCATCATTTTGCTTGGAAATAACTTGTGTATATATTTGACTGCAGTATGCACCTTAGATAAAATTCAATTTTTTATTTATAATACTTTTAAAAGTAGTTTTCCCTTGGATTATTCAGGTAAGAGATCTTAAAATATATGAGTATATTTATTACTTGTTTATTGTAGTAAGAATACATGAGATCAACTCTGAACAAAATTTTAAATGTACAATAGAGTATTGCTAACTACAGGTACAATGTTGTACAGAAAACATCTTATTCATCTTTCATAACTGAAACTTTATACCCATTGAACAACACCTCATTACACCCTATTTCCTACCAGTTACCTGGCAACCACATTTTACTTGCTTAGTTCCTATTCAGAGTTGATAAATTTACCTTGCCTTTTCAAGCCCCACAATCTGGCCATTCTCTTAAATGTGGTTACTCCACAAAATTCATGTCCCGTATCATATCAAATTCTGCCTGCCCTGAGAAAATAACCTCTGACAATGCTACCTAAATTCTCCCTGTACTACCTGACTCAATCACATCAATCTATGCAACTCAATCTCTAAATATGCCACCTTTTATAATTATTATTTTTTACTTGTTTATTGTTTCCTCTAATTAGGATGTCTGTCTTATTTTCCTTTGTAATTTTGTTACATGGCACACAGGTAGCTCAAAATAACAGTAATTTTAATTGACCAATCAATATAACAGGCTTTGCCTTTAAACTGGGGCATTTCATAAATTTTCTTTAAATATTCAGATCTTAAATCTTCTATATTATTGACTGATTTCTGATTTTTAATTCCTTATTATTCATTCCTTTTTGTTTTTTTCTATATAAAATATATTTTGTTTGCTGGGCTACCCATTTTATTTTTTCATTGTTTATTTTCCAGAGTTAACATGAAGTATGCAGTATATTTTAAATGCCTTCAATCTTAAACAAGGAGCTTAGCATCTTATTACATTTTCTTTTTTACTGTCATCATGTATTTTGATCTTAATTATCACATTTACATTATTATTATACTATATCTTCTTTCAAAAACACATTTTTGATTTCCATTTTTTTTTTTTTTTTTGGCTGTGCTGCGAGGCTTCCGGGATTTTAGTTCCCTGACCAGGGACTGAACCCTGGACACAGCAGTGAAAGTGCCGAGTCCTATCCACTGGACCACCAGGGAACTCCCTAAAAACATGTTTTTAAATTTTAAGGAGATTTTAAAAATATTTTCTTTTAAGATAGTTATTTTTGCATACAGAAGCATTGTTATTTTATTCGTTAACTGGAAATACTTAAAAATAAATTTATCAATAAATTTGCAGAAAACCTATGTTGACATATGTTGATGTTGAGGATGAAAAATTTTGACAAGCAAAAAAATTATAGTCCATGAATGGAAGGCATTAGAAACATTTAAAATAATATATACATTAATATAATACCAACATGATTACCAATTCTTCTTGTAAATACATAATATAATACCAATATGATTGTCAGCTCTTATTGTAAAATGAGGTTACCACATGTCAAAATGATACTGATGTCATCAAAAATACTTAATATATAAGAACAACTTACTTAGCCATCACATCACTTACTTGGAATATATAATTCTAAAATCAAGTTTGCATGAATTTTCCTGCTTGAATTATTCTATGATTCCTTATCGCTTACAGGATATGTAATTTTTGTATTCTAATGTCATCATTTTGAGCTAATTTGAGTTAGTGTTCCAAGCAGGCATGCATGCATGTGAACACAAATACACACACATAAATGCTTGCATAATGTTCTCTTGTAGAATCTTCAAATGCTCCTCCTCTGCACAAGCATTTTCAAATGATGAAATTAAATCCATATGGTGATAAAGTCCTTACAGCTTTTTTTCTACTCACCAACTGTGTTTCATTGAATATTTTCTTTTTGATCACTCTAAAGAATTCTCGCATAAAAATAATATCCATAAATGTGCAGTGACAAACATCAGATATCATAATTTATATGAATATTTATTTATGTATAGAATTCTCAATGACCTAAGTGTGAATTTTGAACATCAAAAATCACAAAATTAACTATATACTTAACACATGAGTTCACAATTTTAAAAAAGGAATAGTGAAGAGAGAATACAATCAAAGGAAATTTCTTAACTTGATTTGAATTCTTTCCTCCCAAAACATGGATACTGATTAAGAATACTAAATATATTATAATAAGTGTATTAAATATTAATCAGTAAATATAGTTAATTATAGGACAATAAGAACATATGTTTTGGAAAGTAGGTAAAATAGCATTAAGAAAAATACAATGATGAAAATGTTTGCTAATTTATACTCAGAGGAAAGATATACCTTGGCAGCTGACTTCTCAAAAAAGGAAAAAAAAAAAAGAAAAAACAGGATAAAACACACAAAAATATGGATTGTCATTTTGGAAATCTTGAAGAAAATAAACAGATCATATCCATCAAAATTATCTCTCAGAAATGAGCATCCCTGAAAAGAAACTTCCAGGCCCACACATTTTAACCAAAAATTTAAAGAAAGTTAACATAAAATTTACATAATATTTTCAAAAATAAAAGGAAAAAGAATACTTCCCACTGAATTTTATGCGTCTGTTATTACCCTAATAAAAAACTAGACAAAACAGTACAAAAAAAAAAAAAAGGCCTTTCAAACCAATATTGCTCATAAACTTCCATGAAAAATGCATAAAAATATTAGCAAATTAAATCCAGCAATGTATAAAAAGAATTTACGGGTGAAGACTAAATTGGGTTTTCTGAGTATTTTATCTTGTCCTTTGCAAACAGATACTTTTACTTCTTCCTTTCCAATTTGGACATCTTTTATTTCTATTTCATGTCTAATTGCTCTGGCTAGGACTTCCAGTATTATGTTAAATAGAAGTGGCAAGGGTGGGTACTGGATCTAGCAGTAGAAGCTTTCAGTTCCCCACGTTACCACCTAGAAATAAATCCACACATTCACAGTCAACTGATCTTCAACAAGTTTGCTAATAATATACAATGGAAAAGGATATAACCTCTTCAACAAATGGTGTTGGGAAAACTGGATGTCCATATGCAGAACAATGAAATTGAACCCCTATCTCACATCACATACAAAAATCAGCTCAAATGATTACTTAAACAAAAGACCGGAAACCATAAATCTACCAAAAAAAAAAAAAAAGAAAAAAAAGGAAAAATGTTTCCTCACACTGGTCTTGGCAATGGATTTTTTGGATATGACACCAAAAGAACAGGTAACAAAAGCAAAAATAGTTAAGTTGGATATCACCAAACGAAAAAGCTTCCACACAGCAAAAGAAATAACTAACAGAGTGAAAAGGCAACTTACTAAATGGGAGAAAAATTTTGCAAACCATATATTTGACTTAGTTAATTTCCAAAATATATAAGGAACTCATACAAGTCAATAGTGAGAAAACACACTGATCAAACAGTGGACAGATGACTTGAATAGACATTTCTCCAAAGAAGACATACAAATGGTGGCCAATAGCCATATGAAAGATGCTCAACATTGTTAATTATCAGGGAAATGCAAATCAAACAACAAGCTATCATCTTACATCTGTTAGGGTAGCTATTATTAAAAATTCAAAAGATAATGTGTTGGCAAGTTTGTTGAGAAATTGAAACCCTTCTACATTATTGGTAGGAATATAAAGTGGTATGCATAATTGGTATAGAAAACAGTTTCAAGGTTCCTCAAAAAATTAAAAAAAAACTACTATATATCGAAAAGAACTAAAATCAGGATCTCAAAGAGACATTTGCACTCATGTTCACTGCACCGTAATTCACAATAGCCAAGATGTGGAAACCGAGCAAACGTTCATTGACAGATGGATGGATAAAGAGAATGTAGTATATAGGAATTCCCTAATAGTCTAGTAGTTAGGACTACATGCTTCCAAAGCAGGAGGCACAGGTTCCATCCCTGGTTGGGGAACTAGGATCCCACAAGTCTCATGGTGCAGCCAAAAAAAAGAAGAAAAAAAAAAAAAAAAAAGAAGAGAGAGAGAGAAAGAAAGAAAAAGGAAGAGTGGTGTGTGTATAGATAGATAGATAATTATTCAGCCTTTAAAAAAAAGAAATCCTGCTATTTGCCACAATATGGATGAACTTGGAAGACATTATATTAACTGGAATAAGTCAAAGGACAAATATTACTATATGAGGCATCTAAAAGAGTCAAAGACGTAGAATTAGACAAAAGATAGTTGTTACATTGGATGAAGAAAGGGGGAACATAGCTGTTGTTCAATATAGCTAGAGTTATACAAGATGAGTAAGTTCCAGAGATCTACTAAACAAAGTGTCTATAGTTAACAATAAGGTATTGTGTACTTAAAAATTAGTTAAGAGGGTAGATCTCATGTTTAGTGTTCTTACCACAGACACACACACCAACACACACACACACACACACACACAAAAGGAAAAGAAAAAAAGGGACATAGGGAAACATTTGGAGGTGATGGATATGCTTATAACCTGGATTATGGTGGTGGTGATACAAGTACATACAGATGTCAAAACTCATCAAATTATACACATTAATTATGTGTAGTTTTTTTGTATACTAATATACCTCAATAAAGCTGCGGAAAAAAGACATAAAAAGACATCTCATAGAAGATAATATACACATGGCAAATAATCACACAAAAAGATGTTCAACATTATTAACCATCAGGGTACTGCAAAACAAAACCATACTGAGATGTCACTACATAATCATTACAATGGCTTAAAATAAAATAAAATTTAAAAGTGATAACATCAAATGTAGAGAAACTGGGTTACTTTACACTTCTCTTGGGAAGTAAAATGGCATAGCCACTTTAGAAAATGGCATGGAATTTTCTTACCAAACTGAACATGCACTTACTATACAAACTAGCCCAATTGCACTTTTGAATATTTACCCTAAAAAAAACTGAAAACTCACATTCATCCAAAAACCTGTACACAAATATTTATGGCACCTTTATTCACAATAGTCAAAAACTGGAAACCACCTAAATGTCCTTCCAGTGAGTGAATGATTAAACAAAATATGGTGTCTTCATTCCTACTCAGGAACAACAACAAAAAGAAAATCCCAAAATATTGATGCACACAATGGCTTGGATGGATCTCAAGGGAATTAGATCCAGTGAAAAAAGCCAGTAACAAAAGGTTATACTCTCTATGCATCCATTTTTACAACATTTTCAAAACGACAAAATTATAGAGATAGAGAACAGATTAGTTTTTGCCAGGGATTGGGGGTAGAGAGGGAGGAAAAAAGAGGTGGCTATAAAAATGTAGCATGAAAGATCCTTGTCTTGGAACTATTCTGTATCTTAACTGTGCTGGTGGTCAACTAATACATATATGTGATAAAATACATAGTACTAAATACACACACGGATGCATTTAAAAATGGTGAAATCAGTAAATTCTGTGGATTATATTATGTAAATTTCTTTGTTTTAATATTGTACTATAGTTATGCAAGAAGCTGACTTTGGAAAAACTGGGTAGAGAAAGGGTATATGTGATTTCTTCATATTATTTCTTACAGCTGCATGTGAATCTACAATAATCTCAAAATAAAAACAGAAAAGGACCTCCTGTTAGCAACAAGTGCACTCAAAGACCAGATTTCGGTCTCTAATGACACTCTAGGGCTGGGGCAGAGAGAATTCAGAATTAGCCTGGAGCATCTTGTAGTGCCAGAAAGTAAAGAAATGCATGAAAAATACACAGGTAACAACATGATTCTCATTTGCAGGAAAATTTTAACCACAAAGTAAATTATATACATATGTATGTGTGTGTGTGTATACATAACATATATTATTTATAATATATATTTATATTATTTATTTATAATTTATATATAAAATATACCTGAACCATTAGTATAAAATGAATATCTGTGAGTTAGCCCATATTTATCTAAATAAATAGTTGAATAAATAAATAAATGGAGAAGGAAAAGCATCTTCCTTGTGGAATAAATTACAATGCTATTTAGATACTAACTCCTTCCAGGGGTTACAGCTTAATCCTCACATACCCTCATGCCCTACCAGGGGAGTGCACTCCCCTCAGTAACTTGCTTCTCAAAAATAGAATATGGAAAAGAAAAAACATAATTTTATATTGCAGATACTTGCTAAATACCACCCTACCCAGATAATTAATGCCTTTAACATATACTAACCCAAAGTTAACATCACCACTGCTAAGTCATACTGATAGCAGGCACTGCTGATATAATGCAATGAGGAAACCCATGGTATAGATCTAACCATAAGAAAGATATCAGAAAACCTCAAGTTGAGCAATATTTTACAAACTATCTAATTAATGTTCCTCAAAACTTTCAAGATCATGAGAAACAAGGAAAGTTTGAGAAACTGTCACAGATACTGAAGATACATGATGACTAAATGTAATGTATATTGAATGAGATCCTAGAACAGAAAAGGATATTAAGGGAAAACTAATGAAATCTGAATAAAATATGGTGTTTAGGTACCATTTTAGGTTTCTTAGCAGTGATAAATATACTATAATAATGTAACTACAGGGTAAACTGAGTGAAAAGTGTATAGAATATTTCTCTACTATCTGAAACTTTTTCTGTAAATGTAAAATTATTCTAAAATAAAACTCATTAAAAACTAAATATAATTTAAAATCCAGTTTCTAAGTGACACTAGTCTCATTTCAATTACTCAATAGTCACATGTGGCTAGTGGCTATCATACTGCACAGCAGAGATATAGGATACTTCCAACCTGATATTAGTACACTTAGCATAGTATCTCTCCTCTGACCAATTTCCCCAATAAACCTCACTTATCAAGATGAGCTTATGCCCCAATCACTGACATCCAACAACAATATCCAGAGGCTAATCACACATAAATATATTGGCTAAGCCCAAAATCTAAGTCTGAAGGCAAGGCAGATAACACTTAATTTTCTTCAACTGTAATGGTTTATGCCCTATTAGCCCCTCCTAAAATTGCACTAAGCCTCATAAATTTAACCTTCATAGGAACACAGAGAATACAGGCAGCAGAGGGATACTGGTAGACCTGTAATAAAGTAAAATGGCTTCCCCTGCCACAAGCTTCCCTCTTCCAGACTTGGACAATATTTCCTGAACTTGGGTTTGGCTCAAAATTCCAATAGATATTTACTGAGAAGCAAAACTCCCCAAGCACCTGACCCCCAAAACAACACTGACTGCAACCAATGCCACAAACAAGCTTTTGTAATAGTCCCCTGGTAAGATCAATGGTTTTTGAGGCAATAAGAAAAGCATATGTGTGGGATACCACACAACAATGAAAGGAAATAGAAATAGCCATGTCCAAAGAATTATCCACACAAAGTTGTATGTAAAACAACACAGAGCCAAGGAATGGATTGTTATATAAATGGACCAAAGATGGCATCTGTATATTTGCCCCTATGTTGTTTACTTCTTCATAGCAGGTTAAGATTGTAAACTCAAAGGCCACCAGCACAAAACTCAAATTCTTAAATATCAAATAACTTGAAATAAGCCCAATCAGGGAGATAGCCATTTAGAGACTGCCTACTTTCCATACCACATGAAATTCCACCCAACATCTGCTAGCCATACAAAGACAGAACATTTAATTACAAAAGACCCCAAGCTGTTGCTGTCGTTCAGAGTTCTCTAATTCAGAGATTCCCCACCTTGCTGTTGAATAACATCATCTGGACATATAAGGGCCCTCTTCAAACCTCCTCTCCCCTGGGAGTTCCCTTCTGTTTCCATTTCTGGGTGATGGCCCTGCACTACTGTCTCTGGAAGGTCTTCTGCAGTAAATGAATTCCTCCCTCAGGTAACCCTGTCTGAGTGTCCACCCAATAAAGCTTACTGTGTAATTCTGCCTTTTCATGCTCATTTCTCTTCCTTGATCAGCCCTGAAATCCTCGACATCTACTCTTAGCTTTCAGCTACCCATTCACACCTGTATCATGAAGGCAATCTCTATATTCTTCCACTTTTCTAAGCAGTAGACTACTGTTTCTTGTTTCTTCATAACTGCTACTGAAACAAGAGGGAAGGGGGCAGGGCACAACCTTTGAAAGAAAAACATAGCCTGAGGACATAACATAAACTGATTAGAACCAAAGGGTCCAAGATGGTGGACAGGTCAACTTCCAGGCGCCATGACAGTTCCAAGGCTGACCATGAGGATCAAACAGTGGGCAGTAGCCCAATTCTGGAATACTCTGCCCACTCGGTCTATGAAATTACCCACCCTTACAAAAGCTGACAACCCCCATACCCTGGTGCCTTTCTCACCTTCTAAGATGGCCCACACTCTGTCTGTGGAATGTATTTCTCCCTAAATAAATCTCTAAATAAACTTACTACCTATCACTTTGTTTCTCACTGAATTCTTTCTGTGATGAGACACCAAGAGCCTGAGCTTCATTAAGTTCTGAAATTAGGTGTGTGATCTCAGTTGGAAAATCTTGGGTTTTGGCTGGGTTTGAGTCCCAGCTGCGTGGGTTCAAGTCCCAATATGAGTTTTAGCCGGGTTTGAGTCCTGGCATGTGGGTTCAAGTCCCAATCTGAGATGCATAGTTTCACTAGTTTGGGGAGGGACAGACTTTATTATTTAAGGAAAATAATACATAAAATAGGGCCTAGAAGTAAAAAATGAATTTGTGAAATATATTTGTAGCATGCTTACAGTGGTAGCATCAAATGTTAGTTATTTACCTGTCATACTAGTAAGTAAGAATGGCAGAATAAGATTTATGTAAAAATTTACTATTTTCAATGGAAAGCATTTTCTTTACTTTTTACTTTTTAATTTTTTGATAAATGTATAGAAGTGATTCCTAGAAATCTTTACTCATCTGTGTAGTCTCCATTTTCTCCAACAGTCACTGATATTTAGCATTTTAAACAATGTGATTCTCAGTGGGCCCTGGGCCTCTCATATCCTTTTCTAAGACTACAGGGTATCAGAGTTTCAAGATAGCATTATTAGAATAAAATCTTATACTCATATCAAGCATTTCAAAAAATCACTGATGTATAACAGCTTGAAAGCTTTGGGCTTTGTTAAGTAGATAGCATCACAACTTGTCAGAATCATCAACCACCAACTGGGATTGTGGTATAAGAGTTTAAAGAAGCACTGTTACCTTTCCAGTAGAAGGGATTAATATTTAAAATGGCAGTTTTCACCTCTTTTATATTGCTCTGAATTAAGTTAGTTGATTGTTTTACTCTGGGCAACATCTTTCATAAGCTACTGTGAACTTAATCATTGTATTCCTTTCAAAATGCCTGCCTTTATAAAATAGTTTCCACTTAAATATTTCTTCAGTTTAAGCATTTGTGACTAAAGAACAATTAGAATCATTCTGTCTTAAACTTTTTTTTAAATTTATTTATTATTTTTTGGGGGTACACCAAGTTCAATCATCTGTGTTTATACAATTATCCCCAGATTCCCTCCCTCCCTCCCTCAACTCCTCCCCCACCCTCCCTTGAGTCCCCCCCACCCTCCCCATCCCAGTCCTCTAATGCATCTTCCCTCCTCGAGTTGGACTCCCTTTGTTATACAACAACTTCCCACTATCTATTTTACACTTGGTACTATATATATGTCTGTGCTACTCTCTCGCTTCGTCTCAGCTTCCCCTTCACCCCTGCCTCCCCCCAAACCTCAAGTTCTCCAGTCCATTCTCTGAATCTGAGTCCTTGTTCTTGTCACTGAGTTCATCAGTACCATTTTTAGATTCCGTATATGTGAGTTAGCATACAATGTTTGTCTTTCTCTTTCTGACTTACTTCATTCTGTATGACAGACTGTAGTTCTATCCACCTCATGACATATAGCTCCATTTCATCCCTTTTCATAGCTGAGGAATATTCCATTGTATATATATGCCACATCTTCTCTATCCATTCATTTGTTGATGGGCATTTCGGTTGCTTCCATGTCCTGGCTATTGTAAATGGTGCTGCAATAAATATTATGGTACATGTTTCTTTTGGGATTATGGTTTTCTTTGGGTATATGCCCAGAAGTGGGATTACTGGATCATATGGTAGTTCTATTTGTAGTTTTTTAAGGAACCTCCAAATTGTTTTCCATAGTGGCAGTACCAATTTACATTCCCACCAACAGTGCAGGAGACTTCCTTTTTCTCCACACCCTCTCCAACATTTGTGGTTTCCAGATTTTGTGATGATGGCCATTCTGATCGGTGTGAGATGATACCTCATTGTGGCTTTGACTTGCATTTCTCTGATGAGTAGTGATGTTGAGCATCTTTTCATGTGTTTGTTGGCCATCTGTATGTCTTCTTTGGAGAAATGTCTATTTAGGTCTTCTGTCCATTTGTGGATTGGGTTATTTGCTTTTTTGGTATGAAGCTGCATGAGCTGCTTGTATATTTTGGAGGTTAATCCTTGTCTGTTGTTTCATAGGCAATTATTTTTTCCCATTCTGAGGGTTGCCTTTTAGTCTTGTTTATGGTTTCTTTCGCTGTGCAAAAGCTTTGAAGTTTCATGAGGTCCCATGTGTTTATTCTTGATTTTACTTCCATGATTCTAGGAGGTGGGTCAAATAGGATCTTGTTTTGATGGATGTCATAGAGTGTTCTGCCTATGTTTTCCTCTAGGGGTTTTATAGTGTCTGGCCTTACATGTAGGTCTTTAATCCATTTGGAGTTTATTTTTGTGTATGGTGTTAAGAAGTGTTCTAATTTCATTCTTTTACATGTTGCTGTCCAATTTTCCCAGCACCACTTATTGAAGAGGCTGTCTTTTTTCCATTGTATACTCGGGCCTCCTTTGTCAAAGATAAGGTGCCCATATGTGTTTGGGCTTACTTCTGAGTTCTCTATTCTATTCCATTGATCTTCCTTTCTATTTTTGTGCCAGTACCATGCTGTCTTGATCACTATGGCCTTGTAGTATAGTTTGAAGTCAGGAAGCCTGATTCCACCAACTCCATTTTTCCTTCTCAAGATTGCTTTGGCTATTCGGGGTCTTTTGCGTTTCCATACAAATCGTAAGATTTCTTGCTCTAGTTCTGTGAAAAATGCCATTGGGAATTTGATTGGGATTGCATTGAATCTGTAAATTGCTTTGGGTAGTACGGTCATTTTCACTATGTTGATTCTTCCAATCCAGGAACATGGTATGTCCCTCCATCTGCTTGTGTCGTCTTTGATTTCTTTCAGCAATGTCTTAAAGTTTTCTGCATACAGATTTTTTGCTTCCTTAGGCAGGTTTATTTCTAGGTCTGTCTTAAACTTTTAAAAATTAATTTAAATGGTAACAGAGGATGTTTTCCCATCTCTTCCAGATTTATCATCTGTAGTCTCAACATCAGGTAATTGTATCAGGCAAAATGACAAAACTAATTTAATAAATTGCTCATGTCATCTCACAACTAAATCTAAAGTGAATGGCATATTATTTCTCAGTTTATGTGAATAACCAATGCTTTCATTCTGCAATTTATTTTGTCCAAACATTCAAGTGAGGGAAACAGTTTAAATATGACACTTTTCATGTGTTTTGATCACTACAATAATTATTTAAAAATTGTTCAAATGAGATAACCTTTTGGATAAAAATTGTAACATTTACCATCTTAAGTAGAAATATGTACTTTAACCTAAGATTTAGAATATTCAGTTTTATAACTTATCTATTTTTTGACTTGGGTGATCCTATAGGTGCTCCACCTATGGCCCTTAGGCCTTAACAATTCTGGTATCCTGGACAACTTTCAGCTGCCACTCTCTCCCTCTGCCTGAGGGCTTTCTCCAGGGAAGGCTACTAGATGCGATCAGAGCTGGGAATTCACAACTGGGAGAAGCTCTCAAATAGTTTATACCAACTTCCTGTCTTTTGGCTAGAATAACAAATGTGTGTTTTACACTATTTCTCATGCTGCTAGCTGGCTTGATAACAACATTTTTGGCTTCTTTCTTTTTCCAATTTCAATTTCCTACTGCCCTACTAGTGTGTCTGTACCTCCCAAATAGACTACTTATACTTGAATTCTTACGTCAGGATTGTTTAAAACATTCATCAATTAGCCTTTTGGTAGTGTTCTCTCCCTCATATCAACACATTGTCAATTTCCATTTGTTTATTCTCAAGATACATGAATTTCTCTATTCTTATAACAATAACTCAGAATAGCTCCCCCACCTACTTCTTTTTAAACATCATATTCCCCTCCAGATTTCCCCATTTCTTTGCTCACCCTCAATAAACACTTCTTCATAGCATTTCTTATAGAGGACCACCTCCTCACATCTTATTTACTTTTCAGCTCACTCCAACACAGCAAATGGCTCTAACTCCTCCAGATTAGCAAATATGTTCCTGCCAAAGTAACTTTATTTTTAAATCTGATGAACACATCTCTGTCTTCATCTATCTCAGTAGAATCTGGAACTGTTGAACATACTTACTTCTTGTGAACCATCACCATGGCACTTCTATGGGTCTGAACCATCCAGGCCATTTCCTCTCTTTACCTATGCTGGTTTATCCTGATATAAGTACTGCACAAGCCATAAATGTTTCAAGCTTTATTCTTTCCTGTATTTGTAAAGGGAGAAACTATTTACCCAGAATCAGAAGACAAATACTCATGAGATCTATATAACTCGCCCTCTCTTTGTATTCCCAACAGCTAATATATTAAAAAAAAAAAAAAAAAAAACCAAAAGCAAAACAAAAACAAAAGCCCTCATTGTTTGTTCATAGCATTTTATTTCTCCACCTTCTTTAAGCTTTCAACATCTTCCCAGCCTCATCATGAAATTCTGTACCAGGTCACCATCATCTTAAGCCTGAATAATAAAATAAATTTTCACTTGGTATCTGACTCTATGCTTACTGCCTCTCCCTAATTTATTCTTCACACAGGAACACAGGAACCTGTGGGGTTTTTTTGTTGTTAAACACAAGCCTAGTGCTATAAGGATTACAACTTCAATTCATTCCTATAGCCTAAAAGTCTAGAATCTGGCTTTGCATTAGCTTTCAAATATCATTTCCTAACACTTGCTTTTTTGTGCAAGCTTCTGCCACACAATCAGAGTATAATCAGGTATTTTGACTGTTTTAAAGAACATAAGATATAAAAATATTGGAAACAAATCATATATGAAAGTGAATACTAACTTAGAATGAGCAAAAAATCATAACAAAGTACACATTTTTGAAAAAATACATTCTAAGAACACCACAAAAATACAGAAAAACAACACAATATTATTATTATTAACTGCTTGAACTACTACTCTACAGTATTTTTCTCTGTGTTTGATTGTTGGATATTCTAGTTGTGTCTTCATGTTAGAATAATTTTGTAATGTAATTTTCTAAAGAGAGTAGAAAGATAATTTAGTCTTACATCATGATTATATGATTACATATTTTTGATGCATAAGTTATAAGAATTTTCATCCATAAGTACTCTGGTTTGTGTGCCTAACACATAGATTCTGACTTTTAATTTCAGGTTATGCTAATGAAACAAGAAAAATAGATTCTGTGTTTATAATTTTATATACCACAGTATCAATTCCTGATGGGTGAGAACTTCTACTTCAACTAGGCATCAGAGAGAGCTAAATCTTTCATATTGTGATTGGTAATTTTGTCTCCTGCTTATATTCATTTAAAATTTTCTTTTTCTCCTCTTTCATACCTCATCTTTCCAGTAAAAAGCCCACATCCTTTTTAAGGTCATAGTTGTGGTGTATCCACAAAATGGATGAAGGAGATTCCTAAAAGCCATCTGCATGCAAGGATGATAGAAATAACTGTGTGCTGAAGAGACTGATTATATACATACATATATATGAAGTATAATATACATTTATATATTATTTAGAATATATTACTTAGAATATATATATATTCTGTTAAATATATATATTCTGCCAAATCCAAACCAAATATATTACCAATTAAACATCCATTTATAGAATGAATAAATGATTGAATGAATACTTGTCTCCTTCATAGTCCTGTACATTTACATTAGGAAGTAATTAAAATATGGTTCTTAGAATATGCTCAACATGAATTTGAATCACTGCTCTGCTGCTTACCTGTCACTCTTATCCTCAGTTGGGGTGAATAGAAAAGAAATAACAAGAGATAGATTTATCTAACATGAGTGATTGCATTAAATGTAAATGGCTCAGTTTTCTAATTAGAGATGATCAGATTTGATAAAATAGGGAGGACAAAAAAGAACCCAAATTAAATATAAAGTTATAAATAGGCTACAAGTAAAGAATGAAAGCCCACAAGTAGAGTTAGAGATTTCAATACTCCTTTTTAAATACCTGATAAACCAGTGAGCCAAAAAAACAATAATGGCATAGATGAATTAAATAACACTATCAACCAACTTGACCTAATTGACATGTACAGAACACAGCACCCAAGAGCAAAGAAAATACATTTTTTCAAATGTACAAAGAAGATTTACAAAAATAGACCACATTTGGGGACATAAAATCAATCTGAAAAAATTTAAAAGGCTTTAAGTCATACAGGGTAAATTTTACCTAAATTAAATAGAAGAAAGCAAATAATAAAGATAAGATCAGAAATCACTGAAATAGAAAATAGAAAGACATTATAGAAAATCAATTATGACCAATTAGAAAATCAATAAAATTGAAAACTCATGATCAAGTTGATGAGAAAAAAGTCAAGACAAAAATTACTGATATTAGGAATGAGATGTGACATCACTACAGATTCTGTAGTTGCTAAAAGCATAATGTCTTAGTTCAGGCTGCTATAGCAAAATATGATGGACTGGGAGGATTATAAACAACAGAAATTTATTTCTCACAGTTCTAGAGGCTGGAAAGTCCAGGATCAAAGTGCCAGCAGATTCAGTGTCTGGTGACAGCTACATTTTGGTTCATGGATGGCCATGCTTTTTCTATGTCCTCACATGGTAGAAGGGACAAGGAAGCTCTTGGGATCTATTTTATAAGGGCATTAATCTTTTAAAAGGGTAGAGTCCTCATGGCCTAATCACATCCCAAAAGCCCCACTTCCAAATACCATTATATTGGGAATTAGGTTTCAACATTTAAATTTGAGGAGGAAACAAATGTTCAATCTGTAGGGAATAAGAAGGAAATATACGAACAACTGCATGTCAGTAATTTATACAATGTGAAAATAGACAAATTCCCTTACAGACAAAACTACCAGTCATTCAAGAAGAAATAGATAACATGAGTAGCCTTGTATCTATTAAGCAAATTCATTTTGCACCTATAAGCCTTCCTACAAAGAAAATTGTAGGCTCATGTGGCTTCACTGGTGAATTTTACCAAATATCAAACAATCCAGCAAAAAGTTTACCCAAGAATTGAAGACGAAGGAACACATTCCAATATATACTTTTCTCATTTTTGAGAAGACTCTGTGTGTGTGTGTGTGTGTGTGTGTGTGTGTATGTATTAAATTTACAAAGTCTGACCATACCAAGTCTAGGCAAGAACAGTGGAGTATCTTTCCCATTGATTGTTATTAGGGATGTAAAAATGGTACAAACACTGAGGAAATGTAACGGTTTCTTAAAAAGTGAAACACATACTTACCATATGACCAAGTCATTCTCTTCCTAGGTATTTATTCAAGGGAAATGATGACATATGTTCTTACAAAACCTTGTACGTGAATATTCATAACTGCTTTATTGCAGTATCTAAAAACTGGAAACTAACCAAATGTTATATGTCCATCAACTGATAAACAGATAAAACAAATTGTGGTATATCTGCATAATGGAATACTATTCAGCAATAAAAAGGAAAGGATCATTTGTATCCATAACAAAGTTTTGAGTCTCAAAATGATTTTTGCTGAGTGTAAGAAGCCAAACCACTGCCACCAACAGCAATGATATAAAAGAGTATGATCGTGATGTATGATTCAATTTATACAAAATCCTAGGAAACTGGACTACAAAAGGGCAGGTTTATGAGGTTATGGATATATTCAATCTCTTATGGTTTCAAAATCCACTAGTTTGCACATGTTAAATATGTACAGTCTGTTACATACAAATTATATTTCAAAAATGTTGTTAAAAATCTAAATAAAATGCATATTATACTTCTTCAACTTATTAAAATTTACCTTCAAATATTTTCATACCATTTTATTTTTTACAGATCTATATATACAATTGTAAATTCTCATTTCCCTTCTCCCAGCCTTTGTGCTATTATTATTGCACATTTTATTCCACATCTGCTGTAAACTACAAAATACATTGTGTTTATTTTAAATTTAAATTGTCAATTACCTTTTGATAATTTTATGAAGATACCAATTTCTGTGAATGGCCAGCTATTTAGAATGAGAATGGGAGCTATTAAGCTTCTTTTTATGTTTTACTTTTTCAAGAATAGACAATGTTTTTGAAAAGATACAGAACAATATTTTATATTCACCTACATATTTATAATTTTTATGTCTCTTCTTTTATTTTGAGTATCCAGATTTTCTTTAGTATGATTTCCTAGAATTCATAACTATAAACCTCAATTTACCTATAGATAAAAGGTGCAGGATGTGTGATCATGTTTTTTTTTTAGGGCATCAGAAATATACAAGACTACAGAGAAGTCAGTCATTTGGAATATTCACTTTAAGTCATAGGAGGTGAATGTAATTTAAATATGTTAATCTGCAGTCATTTGGGTAAGAATGATATATATCACCACAAGATATGCTTAAAAGCTTGTGCAAGCAACATAATTTTTCACAACTTTTAGTAGTCTGGCCTCTTTAAAAGACATTCAAGATAGATAAATCTATCTATCTTAGCATTTCTATTGTGCTTTCAATTAGCAAAATATTGTGAGCTGCTGTCAGTCAATGTTTTGGGAACTTTTAACAGTTTGGATGAATGAATAATTATTAATACTTCTATAAATCTTGTATGTATATTTTATAAATATCATTAGGAATGAAAATATTAACAATTTAGTAAACATGTTGTTGAATAAGTATGAAGTAACAAAGTAAAAATAAAATGCACATGCAAAAAGTTTCTTAAGTAGCTTAGTTTATAATTAAATTAACCTCTTTCCACTTGTGTTCAATTTCTGTGAATGGCCAGCTATTGATAAAGAGAATGGGAGCTATTAAACTTCTTGACATCTTTCACTTTTTCAAGATATCTCTCAAAATAATTGGTAAAAGAATAACATTAATAGTAATTGCTTAACAATAAGCAGTAAAATAGTGTTATTAACAATAGTTAATTTTTGAGTACTTCCTATGCTGAACACTGTTTCAAGAACTTTACAGGACTTTATAATATTCTTTTGAAGAAGATACTATTAATGACTCTAATATATGCATGAGGAAACTGAGTTTCAGAGAGGGAGCTAGTATGTGATTCCAAGCTAGAAAGTGAAAAAGCCACGGTTTGAAAATAGGTTAATGGGACACAAAGCACACATTCTTAATTATTATGCTTAATTGTATCTACGTGACATAAGAACAGCCAATAAAAAATTTATTTTGTTTAAAGTCCAACTTTGCCAGTCTGCTTTCATAATGTTAATACTTTAATGAGAAGAGTTTTAACCTGAAAGCAGTGCCAGGTTCCCGGATGATAGTAACATGCTGCTCAAACTATTACAGCTCTGCTCAGGCATTTCATCCTAAAGCACCACAGTGATTGTCACAATTTCATATAATTATCTGACTTGGAAATGAAAGGAGCTGGAAAAATATCCATCAAACGTCTGTTTTTTTTCCATAAGCTTAGGACCTTCTGACAATAATTGTACATTTCAAGGCTATCGCTCAAAATCCCAAGATACTGAAGAATCTGAAAATTGACGTTAGGCATTTTACCCTACAGCAGCTGCCTTATTATATAGATGACTTCATCTATTTCAAAATGTGCTCCAATTTAAATCTTCTACTCAAATGCCTTCATATTTAGCCACTATTCTTAAATTTGGAACTAAAATAAAGGTCTTTGCTTTTGGTATCTATGGGGGGTGGTTTTGAAAAGTAAGGCAAAATAAAAACTAAAAGTTCCCTGCCTCCCTCTACCCCAATTTTGAAACACCTCCTCACAACCAATTCATATCATAGATGTAAAATATTTTCTGTGAGAACTTTAATAAACTGGCAGGGAAGATAGTTTTAAGGAGTGAGGAATTACTGCCACTTATAAGGCCATAAATAAAAATATTTTCTTACATATTTGAGGTATACATCCATGAAGACAACAGGGCATAAAGTAAAATACAATAGAAAACAGCTACAAAGTTGAATACATTCTAATCTTTACAAGTAACATGCTATTTTCAGATACACACAAAAAATATAAAAAGGGTTTTTCAAAAGCATGTCATTTAGAAAAATAAAAAATATAGCCATACCAAATATTGCATTGGACATACACTTATTTTTTAAAATAGACTTTATTTTTTAGAGCAGTTTTATATTCACAGCAATATTTAGAAGTACAGAGTTCTCTGTGCATGTATACCATAACTACTGTCCCTACACATACATAGACTCCCCTACAATCAACATCCCTCACCAGAGTGGTACATCTGTTACAATTTGTGAACCTACGCTGACATATTTATATTAGGGCTCATTCTTGATGATGTATATTCTTTGGGTTTTGATAAAGGTATAATGATATTTATCTACTATTAGGGTATCATACAGAGAAGTTTCACTGCCCTAAAAATCCTCTGTGCTCTATACATTCTTTATTTTTTAAGAACTTTTATTGAGATACAGTTAACATACAATAAGCAGCATATATTTAGAGTGTAAAATTTGGTATCCCTATCTCCCAATTCATTCCCCCCAATATACATTCTTATTCATTCTGTAACTATTCATTCTTTCTTATCCCCCAATCCCTGGCATCCAATGATATTTTTATTCTCACTTCTCTCAGTTAGTAATATGCATTAAGGTTTCTCCAAGTCTTTTCATATCTTGATAACTCATTTCTTTTAAAAATTGAATACTATTCCATTGTCTGGATGTATCATACTACTTATTCATTCACCTACTGAAGGACCTCTTGGTTGCTTCCAGGTTTTGGCAATTATGAATAAAGCTGCCGTAAATACCCACATGCAGGTTTTGTGTGGACGTTAAGTGTTAGACTCATTTGAGTAAATACCAAGGAGCACAACTGCTGGATTTGAGTATGATTTGTATAAGAGTACGTTTAGTTTTGTAAAAACTGCCAAACTGTCTTTCAAAGTAACCATACCATTTTGCATTCCTATCAGCAAAGAAAGAGAGTTCCTGTTGCTCCATATGCTCACCAGCATGTGACATTGTTCATGTTTCGATTTTAGCCATTCTAACAGGTGTGTAGTTATTTCTCATTGTTTTAGTTTGGAATTCCCAAACGACACATGATATAGAGCATCGTTTCATGTGGTTACTTGCCATCTGTATATCTTATTTGGTAAAGTGTCTGTTCATCTCCTAGACTCTTTCTTTTTTCCCCAGCTTTATTGGGATATGATTAACATAAGTTAAAGGTGTATAGTATGATGATTTGAGATGTATATATTGCAAAACGTTTGCAACAATAAGGCTAATTAACACATCCTTTACTTCAGCTAATTGCCATTTTGTTGTTGCTGTTATGGTGAGAACATTAAATCTCTACTCTCATAGCAACTTCCAGGTATATAATACAGTATTGTTTATCATAGTCACCATGCTGTATCCCCAGGTCCCCAGAACTTACTTACATTGTAACTAAAAGTTGGTACCCATCTCCCATTTATCCTACCCCTCAGCCCCTGGAAATCACGATTCTACTCTTTGTCTCTATGAATTTGATTTTTTAGATTTCACATATTAGTGAAATCATACAGTATTTGTCTTTCTCTATCTGACTATTTCACTTAGCATAATGCCCTCAAGTTCCAGCCATGTTACTGCAAATGATAGGATTTCCTGCTTTTTTAAGGCTGAATTATATTCTATTCATTCACAGATGGAAACTTAAGTTGTTTCCATGTCTTGAATATTGTGAATAAAAATGCTGCAATGAATATGAGAGTGTAGATACCTCTTCAAGGTAGTGATTTCATTTCCTTAGGATATACACCCAGAAGTGGGATTGCTGGATCATATGGTAGTTAAATTTTTAATTTTTCAGGAACCCCCATACTTCTTTCCATTGTGGCTGCACCAATTTACCTTCCTACCAACAGTATATTAGGGTTCCTTGTTCTTCACATCTTCACCAGCATCTGTTACCTCTTGTCTTTTATACAATAAACATTCTAACAGGTTTGAGATAATACTTCATGTGACTTTGATTTGCATTTCCCTGATGGTTAGTGATGTTGAACACCTTTTCATGTATGTGTTGACCAATTGTATGTCTTCTTTGGAAAAATTTCTAATTAAGTCCTCTGCTCTTTTTTAATCAGATTTTTTTTTTTTTTGTTATTGAGTTGCATGAGTTACTTATATGTTTTGGATATTAACCTCTTACCAGATATATGATTTGCAAATATTTTCTCCTATTCCATAGGTTACCTTTTCATTTTATTGATTGTTTCTTTTGCTGTGCAGAACTTTTTAGTTTGATGTAGTTGAACTTGCTGATTTTTTGCTTTTGTTGTTTTTTAATTGGGTTGTTTGTTTTCTAGCATTTTTAAAAATCTTGTATATGTCTAAGTTTTATGTGTTTAGAACTTTATCATAATTATCATACTTAAAATGATAGAATTTTATTAAAAGGCATGAATCTCATGATTGGCAATGTAGAAAACTGCACTCTATCTGCATGAATTGCCCAGGTAATTGAAGCTGAAAAGATTGTTATTTGGAAGTAGATTCTATCCAAGCCTCTTCAGTTCACTTCACTTCAATTAGGAAGTCATGCTGCTACAAGAATATATTCTATGATTTTTAATATAGAATTCTCAAGTAACTGCCATGTCCTGGAGATATAAGTTACTTAATCTCAAATTACTCACATATTCATGGAAATGGAAATATAATTTACTTTATTTTTAACCTTAATTTTGGAATTTGAACTGAAATCAATTGATGAATTAAAGTAATGCTTTGTATCATGTATCAAAATTATTAAAACTTCACAATGTGCTAACCAGTAATTCTACTTCTAGAAATAGACTTAGGAGACGAATTACGTAGCTAAGGATTTTTCGATGTTCATTATAGTGCTCTGTGTACTGATGAAGAATGGGAAATCTATATATCAAATATTAGGAGACTATTTTTAAAATTATGCAAATTGTAAGTATTATGCATCCTTTACCATTTTCTACTAAATCACATGTCCAGGGAAATTTAATATATGTTGCTAAAGTAAAGTGCAAGTTAGGATATACACATTATGAATCCAAATTTGTTAAAAAGAGAGAAAGGAGAAAGAGGGATAGAAAGAAAGATGTGGAAGGTAGAGGAAAAATTTAAAATTTATCCTGTTTTGATCTTTTTGTTCTCTTTTGTTCTGCTATTGCAAATGGAATGATTTCCTTAATTTCAGTTTGACTGTTCATTGCTAGTTTATGTAAACAGAACTGATTTTTATATGTCATCATGTTTTCTTCTTAAACATTTTCATATTGAATATTAGTACAGATTTCATATTCATTCAAAGACCAACTTAAGGACAATCTCCACTTTGATACATTCACCGATAACTCATTCTCACTGATATATATCTTCATTAAATGCTCAGAGATGTCAATCACTACCATCACAGTATATTAATTAGCTCAGTAATATTATCCATATTCTCCAGCTGGTTCACATTTACCTTGTAACCTCTCAAAAACTGCCAACTCTTAGGGCTGAAGAACAGGACCCAGTGAATAGTGCAGTAATGAGGTAGTAGTGCCCTAATGATTGAAGGAATGAGGTATTATTTCCGAATTTTTTGATTAATCACCTGTTTCCTTTCCTCTTTATTCTTTGCCTGAAATCTCATTAAATGAAAATGCTTCATTTACAACCATAACAGTAAGTAATCCCTAGGAAAAAGGCAATGAGCTACAGCTTGATTTTTTATATTTCTGTTTTCTATGGCTTCTTAATTACATTATTTTCATTTACACTGTTATCACATTCACAAAACACTCCCAAATGTAAAGATGAGAAAAGATGGGATATTATGTTAGCTTTTTATATTGCCGTAAATAATTTGGTGGTTTAATATTAGAAATTCCAAATTGTAAAAGAAAGAATATTACATGTATATGCATATATTTTTCCTTTGGTTAGTTAAAAATAAGGTAGAGAATATGCTACCTTCAAATTTTAGTACTTAATTTTCTGTATTCTAATTCACTTATAATACATTTAATTTCAGTATTTTACTTCTTATTCATGTACTCAGAGTGGGGAGTTTCTTTTCAAAACTGCATCAATGTGAGAACAACTTTCAACTATATTGCAATGACTAGGTGGTTCTTTGATGGTTATTTTTAACATTCTTTTTGCTCTCTTTCTCATTATACTTCCTCTGTGTATTCAAAGAAATATTCAAACTTATAACAGAAATTTAAAAGAATGAGTTTATACAATGTTGACCTCTATTTAATGAGTGAATACTTGTCATTGCAATAAAATTTCATCAGACACTGTAATATAAAAGTATGACAAACTTTAATGAGTAGAAGGGAAAAAACATTCTCTTCTGCAAAATTCTGATAAGAATTTGTTTCTATAAGAGATTTTGCCCTTTTATAATTGGAAAATTCTAATCCTCACTTATTACAGACCAAATGTAATAATATATTACTGTCATTATATTTCTTTAGGAAAATAAGAAATTTGACATTACTTATGTGTATCATTGGCTTTTTATAAATAAATTGTTCTTTGGACTATTGAAATTTAAATTACTTTATTTAGTGTTATGCTATTTATTTTAGATTAAGGTTATCAACATAATTATAAATGTTTTAAATATTGTGATTATATATGCTTTAATATCTATAATTATGTAATCCCAAACTATAAATGTCTCTAATGGTTATATTTTTAAAACCTCAATAATTTATTTCACAAAACATAACATATGTTACATTGTATTACATAACAGAATTGTATTTATAATTGCATATTTGTATTTACTTATTTTTATCCATGGTATAAATTTGAGGTATTTTTGGCCAGACTCTCAGACAGAAGCTTAAAAGCCCTTGGAAGATATCACACATGTAACCTATACTCAGTAGTCCTTCACTGTTCTTTTGCGTCTGTGTGTGTGTGTGCATTTTTTTTTTTCTACTTACTTAAAACACCCCTCTTTGGGAATTCCCCAGTGGTTAGGATTCTGGGCTTTTACTGCTGGGAGCCTGGGTTCTATCTCTGGCCAGGGAACTAAGATCTCCCAGGCTGCGCAGCGCAGCCAAAAAAACAAACAACAACAACAAAAAACACCTCTCTTTGCCTACGGACATTATACACATCACTATGATTCAATACCAAATTCAAAAACTGAGACAAAGATTCATATGGGATCTTCAAAACAGTAACTAGTGATCAAGTCCTGAGTGTGAGGAGAGAAGAACAAAAATGCTTGAAAAGATGCTTATAAATTTGTTGAATAGAGACCAAAAGACACGTTTTCTGAGGTGCAGACTGTCAGGTTTCATTGTTTCCTTTGGCAATTGTTAAACAGTTAGTTAATAACAATGTTAATTTATTTTTAATTTAAAACAATTTTCTTTTTTAGCTTCACTTGTGAAAAAGAGAAACTGGCAACACAGAGCCTGTATACTTGCATAATAATCAGAGAAACGTGTGTGAGTCGTTTGTTCCTTTTTTGGCACGTCATTATCTCCACTCCAGTACACACTGCTCCCCGTCATCTCCCTAAATCTGAGGCTAAGGGTAAGGCACCATTTATTTTTTTCTTAGCCCTGTTGTTTTACTGTAGTTGGAATTAATAAAAAAATTAAAACACCATATACTTATTTAAATAAAACAATACCTGATTAAAACAATCCTATATTTAGTTAAAGTGGGTTTATTATACATCAAGCTAGTCTCAATATAAAGCAATATGTTCCCTTCCCCAAAATATGCCCCCCTTTTGGGTTGTTTATATCTTTCTTAGAAATTCTTACATATTTTAGCTTTTATGAGTGTAAAGAATATAGAAAAACTACAATAATGTATAATTCATTAATTTCCTATAAAATATACATTTAAATATATATCCAAACTGACATAATAAACAGTACTGTTTTATGTAAGTTCATTTCATAACACCAGTGGACTCAAGCTTTTCACATGCATCTTCAAAATCTGTTTCTTCATTATCACTACAGCCAACTTGTCAGAATTTCATTTTATCTTCCTATCTATTCACATTGTTCGAAGTATAATAAAATTCAAATATTTTGCTACTGCTGCCAACTTTTTCCAAGTATATATAACATTTTAAAATATAAAATGGCAATTGGTTACAGTTCTGGCTATATTTTGATAGTTAAATTTTACTGTGGTCTGAACTAGATTACATTTGCTTTCTTTGAAGTGTTATTGTTCAAACTGGGGGGAGGACTGAAGGTGAAATCAATACCCTTGTATGTAGTGATGCTTCATGAAGTGACATCACTAAAAATCAGGAGGAATCAATAGTTCAGTAGCCTGTAGAAACACAATGCTCACCAACACGTGGTCTATGTAAACACTGACTGCCACAATGTAGGCTACAGAGCCAAACAGTGTGTATTAGTAAAGCTTATTATTGTAATGGTGTTAAAGTGTTTATACTCATATAGGGCTTTATTCTAACTGTTTTCTGATTGGCACCCAGGTAAGTACTCCTATGACTACATGAATCAAGATGTCCATTCAAGCTTTCCTATGATTAGTCTCTGCATTGATATGTGAAACCCTGAATTTGAAGGGCTTTATTATGTGATTATTTTAGGAAATTAAGGTGTAGAGACTATCACTAATGAACTTGTGCACATATAATTTGTATCTTGAATATTCAATCACTTTGAAAGATCCATATTAAATAATATGGTCACATTAAGCCCTGCCAACTACTGAATGATTCTTTCTATGATCTTACTATACATATTAAATGTCATATACTCAGAACAACATAATTGCTTTTGCTTTAAACTGTATACATAGTCACTCTGCACTGTTTTACAAATTATTTTCCTGAAATTTCTGTGTTTTTGGTAAATATATCCTCTATATTAGTTTCAAGCTATCATTTCACATGGTGTTATTTTTTGTTTTTTGGTTTTGATATTATAGCAATGTTAACTACTATTCATTCAGTGTAAGCAAAATTGCAGTGTAAAAGGTTAATGAAAAAAAATCTCTTTAATCTTATTTATATAGAGTTTTAACTCTGTAGGAAATCAGAATCATATTGACCTCTATCTCATCTAAATTAATATTGAGTATTTTAAAGAACATGGCTTACTTCTTTAATAAGGAATCTTAGTGGGGCTTGAAATCTGAAAATGCTAAGTTTTAAATTGCATCTCAAATTTAAAATACAATCAATTCATATATTCATTTGTTAGAAAACCACAATTAACACATTCATGCAAAAATGAATTTTTGCTTCTTTTTTTTTAATCTATTTCCTAAATGAAAGCCCACAGTCAAATGTTATACACCTTTGAAATAAATATTCTTATGTTTTAATGAAAAGAACTTTCTGACAACCTTAAACTTTTCACTATTATGCACTGGTTTTATTATTTCCATCTTAACTTTGCATTATTGACTAAATATATGTTGAATGGCATAATTATCAATTGGATTAACTAATTACATAACCAAATAATCAGTTCTTATTTTAATAAAATATGTTACATGTATATTTCAGGACACCTAGTTTTATTTTTAGAAATTGTAAGCAATTAGAATTCCAAATGATGTTTGGCTAATGTATAACAATATCCCTCCAAATCAGAAAACAAATTAAAGTGATATAATTTACTCTGCAAAAATTTTAGAATAAGTCAAATATTGTTCCTATTAAAATGACCCAAAAACTCTGTAGATGCTTTTTCATTTCAATTAGGACCTTTAATATCACAAAGATGAAGTTTGATATGTATAGTTTTTTAAATATTATAGTTGAAATTTTATAATTTGAAAATGTTTGCATTTTAAAGTAAATTTCAGGGAGTTCCATGGCAGTCAAGTGGCTAGGACTTTGTGCTTTCACTGCTGTGGCCTAGGTTCAGTCCCTGGTCTGGGAACTGAGATTCTGCAAGCCATGCAGCACAGCCAAAAAAAAAGAAAAAAAATTCAAAATAAATTTCAGATAAGATTAAGCTCATTAATTGAGCTCATAATTGGTTTTCAAGTTGAATTAATGAAATGTATGTTTATTACTTTGGAGAAAAAAACATACTGTTAATACAAATACAAATATGCTTTGGTTTAAATAACACACTTTGTTAAAATTATAAAATAATTTTATAAACACAAATTACATAAAAATACTTTTAAAATTTATATTTTAAAATATAAATTAAATTTAAGTTATATAGAATATAATTTTATAGATAGATATAACTTTATAAGCATAAATTATAATTTATAATTTTAACAAAGATTTGGTATTACATACTTTTTAAGACTTTAAATTAACATATTTAATAAATAGTTATTAAAAATGTATAGAGGGTACAGAGCTATGTACTTGGGGTCAAAAAGCATGATATAAAAGACAACACAATGAAAACATTTCATTTGATAATGAAAAATATCAAACATGGAATTCATAAAATATTCAATGGGGTATTTTAAATTAAAATAAATTTGTTAATAAACCATTATTAGTAAATTATTCGTTATTAGACATTAAGCTGTTGCCAATCCTCTTACAGGTCACTTTCATGGACAATTAACTTTCTATAATGCCGATGACATTCTGCTATAAGTAAATATTACATATTGAGTGATATATATGTTAAGATGGATTAAAATTCCTAACCCCCAAGGCCACGGACCAATTAGGAACCAGGCCCCACAACTGGAGGTGAGTGATGGGTGAGCAAGTGAAGCTTCAACTGCTGCTCCCCATCACTCACATTACCGCCTGAACCATTGCTTGCCAGAACCACACCCCACCCATTCATGGAAAAATTGTTTTCCATAAAGCCAATCCCTGGTGCCAAAAATGTTGGGGACTGCTGCACTAAACAGTCACGTATTGCCCTTAATCTTTAGCTGGTGAATACATAATAAAAAACTCACAGGCCAAAGTCAATGACCAACATATATAATTCAATTAAAAAGTGCAGTAGAATTTGTAGGATTTCTGAGTGTGTTAGAAAAATAAAATATGGGACTAACTGAAACCACTGGGGATATTTTTGAAAGAGTCACAGGAGATGTGATGCTTTATCTGGAAACTGAAGAATGAGTAGAATTCCAAGACAGAGAAAAAGGAAACACCATTCAAGAATAAACAGCATGCCAAAATAAAAATAGAAATAAATGATGCTCCATAAACACAGGATCCACCAGGCCAACAATATGTATAGAAGAATTAGAGCTAGCTATGAAGGAGACTGATACAAGTGATGGCAGAGCTCTCCTGCACAACATGGAATTTTACTTTAAGATTTCCATTATTCTCAGGCTTGATCTACTATTCATACTATTGGATGATTATTTTTATAACCTGAGGAAGATACATACTGACTTCCCTGATATTATCAAGTTATGTTATTAATGTTCTTCCCTATCCCAGTATACTGTGGCTTGGATCATAATGAAACAGTTCCAGGACTTCTTTCTAAAGACCAGATGCAGTATTTCCTGCTTTGGTGTTGTCTAGGATACTTACTAAAAATGCAAACTGTAGGTAGACCCAGATATCAGACTATTTAGCAAGTTGCTCATGTGATTCCTATGTTCACCAACTGTGACAGTCACGGAACTGAACTTTGCAAGATACAGGAGAACATGATGACTTAAAGTCAGGCATGTTCTTACGTATGGCAAGCCTCAGCTTCAGAAAATGGAGTTTGCTCCTTACTATATGGTGAGGAAGACAACAGCAAACAACAACAACAATAGTAGCAGCAAAAAAATGGAAAGAAATAAATTCTAGGTAAATATTTAATGAACAGCTAAATTATTCTAGTAACTCTGCTCAAATTCTTTCTAAGGTTTTGAATCTTGGCAGTTCTGTGAAGCAAATATTAAGCTAATTTATAAAGAAATAAACCAACACATGGATTTTGTGTTAGAGAACAAATATCATACCTATATTAAGGTGGTTTTAGTATCCTAATATGGTTTTCCTTAATTCTAGGAGATATAAATGGCTATGCTCGTATTTTCCTCCACAGTGATGGTAAGTGTATATTCACCTATTCAGGCATTCTTCACAAACTTAGAAAATGTGTCTGTCATGCCCCCAAGGAAATCTCATTAAAAGTTTATGGACAAAGGGTAGACAATATATTGAATATTCCTTCTGGTAATTGTTCTTATTTTAGATTATCTAGTAGCTTATATTTAAATATAGATCTCTGCTATGAATTTAATGTATGCAATTGCATCTTACAAAAGAAATGGAAATATCATTGCCATAATAGAGTTCTCTGTTAGACATTCATTGACAGTATTTTCTCTTCTGCAATTCAAAGTTATCATGGTATCTGTTGTTATATTTGTTTCAAGATAATAAATATTTGTATTTGTTCATTTACTTATTATCTCTTAATAACTGAAGGGACATTTTTAATAAAAATTATTCTTCAAAAAAATTTTTTATAATAGAATTTGTTACATTAAAACATGCAGTGAACTTTCTTCCAAAAGAAAATATCTGACATAATTTGGAAACTGTTTTATTGTCATTCTTGTAAATATAATAAAAAGAAAACTTTTCACCTTTAAACAATAATTTATTTACTTCCAAATATGTGCTAGGCACTACAGTATGTTCATTCTCTTGTATTATACAAAATTAAGTTTATACAGAAATCCTGTAATTTAGTCTTTATAATTATCTTCACTTAAAATGAGGAAACTAAGATTAAGCCTAGTTTAAGTGACTAATCCTTGGCTAAGGCAAGATATAGACACAATTCATTCTTGCTCTCTTTCAGTTTTTCTCTGATTGTCCTATTTTTGCCCTTTTCGAATGTTGGCTTTATTACTGGTTTGGTATCAAAATGATTGGAGATATGCAAGACATTCAATACAATATGCATAAGTGGGAAAAAGTGTCCAGTTACTCAGTGGAGTGAAAATATTTTACCCAGATTACTTTGAGGTGATACTGCCTCATGTCTGCTTAGAAGACTTAGATTACAATCACATTCCCAAACCATTCACTAGTATAGGGCTGTGAGCACATAATTCACTTAGACTAATGAGAACTTCTAACTGGAGCTGGGGGTAGGGTCAGCAAACCATGAGTTACCTAAATGATATTGGTATTCTGTTAGGAAGAAGAAACCAGGGGATTTATGTTTTAAATAAATCATTAACAGTGTCTGATATCTTTGTCTTCTGGAGTGAGAAAATGGTGAGAGATTGAAATATGTATTCTGAAAAAAAGATGTGCAAACATTTGTGTGTGTGTACATTTGCTGAAAACTAATATTCAGACAAAATATTCGAAATAATAGAAATCTGATAGATTAGAAATCTGATAGATTTTGAATATAACAGGAATAAGATACTACTTATTAAAAACAAACAAATGAGAACATAAATTATATACATATGCTTAGACACATATTTTAATTTTAATGCTGAAAAAGGAGAGGATATTTTATTATATTTTAATTTCTCTGTGACACAGGACTTTGATAATTCAAGGGAAGTTTTATTATTAAGCTATTAAGGGTGGCAGAAAATTTTGGGCATTTTACTATTGTTTATATTGTTTACTCAGGCTGTAAAGTCATCTTGTACCCTTTGTGTAACTCTGGTGAGCTTGGTTGGGAAAAGAAGAATAAGTCAAAATGAGAAACAGAACTCCTAGCAGAGTTCAGTTAGCACCGAAGTAGAATACATATCCACTGCTGTTTTTATCAGATAAACTTAAGTGATAAAAGTTCATGGTGGAGGGCAGTTGAATTAGTCAATTTAAACTAGGGAATGTGGTGGTAACCAATAAATCTTGAAATCACTGTGTTGTTGGACAAAGGTTTATTTCTTATTCATAGAAAATCCGTTGTAGGTCTGAGGAGTTACTCTTAAAGTGACTTAGGTCTCCACACTCTACCTTTCTTATGATTCACCATCTCAACATGTGAAACTCAGAAGGTGGAGATGAAAGAAGAGGTGAAATGGTGTTTAATTGCCTCAGTTGGCCACATATCACCTCAATTCAACCTGACTGAAAAAATGCCTGTTCTATAAAAGAGAATATATGGATAGGCAATGTGTTCGAACAAACTCTGCAACAGAAGTTTTGGCTGGATGAGTGGCCATTGGGTTTAAGAAGTTAAAGGAGGAAGAAAGGAGGTAAGAGGTAGTATTAGTTTATAATTGTAGGCCAATATTTGTGTTTCATCTCTTGAGTGATTATTCTTCTATGCTTGGCTGCATGACTTGTTTTGACCAATGCAATGAAATCAGAAGAGAATTTTCTGATAGCAGCCTGAATAATCTCTTTTATTTAATCCCTTGCCATGCTGACTTAACATGCTCTGGATAGAGTTTGCTTCATCAACAGTATAGGGAACAAGCAACATCAATTAAGGGATGCTTTGGGCTTTCTTTTTGTGGTTTCAGGTTTTCACAATTGTCTCAGTAACCTCACAGGCACGCATTTCTTCCATTACTCAAGTGAATGCCAACTCACTTACATGAAATTCCAGGAGTGATACCTTAGGGATACTAGGCCTACATGAAAACTTCTGATGAGGTAAGCTGAACTGAGTGAGCTATTAGAGACTCTAATTTGTTCCAGCTCCGACTGAAGCAGAAGAGCTCAGAGATTACCAGTAGATTCTGGGCAATGCCTGCACTAGAGTGCATTTGGTTCATCTATAGGCTTACTGTGTGAGGGTATACTGGTTACTTCACATCTCTGAGGTTCAGTTTCCACAGCTATCAGATTGGGAAAATAATAGTATCTAATTCAAGGATTTTTTTGTTGTTGTTAGACAATGAATTATGAATTATGCCATTTAAACTGAGATGCCTCAGCAAAGCTAAATGTTTTTAACATAGAACTAATTACATATGTTGTCAATAAAAACAATGATTTGATAAATTTAATATTTAAAATATAGGCTGATTAGAATTATTGCATATTTCTAGGATGACTGTCTTAGAAATATCTTTATAATACAAGGATTGCAAAGGTGACCAGGATTTCTATAACTGGATGTCACTTTCCCTAATATATATGTACTTTCAAAAAAATGTTCCTTTACCTTATTTTTTTTCCTTTTTCAATATAAGATTTTTTTAACCTTCAAAGCAGCAATGTGGGAGGAGGCAAAAAAGTTTAAACATTTTGGTAAGGAATTGTTGGTATGGAATCTGGGTGCGTACATGCATTCAGGCACACAAGAGCTTGGTACTTTACTGAGTTGGTGATTTTAGATACATATTTCTATGGTTACCACCTGCAAGATGTAAAATGAGACTGCACAAAGTTTAAAAATCCCTTCAAAGTATACAACGTTAGTGGCTTGAAGTAAAGAAAGAAAAACTAATCCAATGTCAGTTGTGCCTTTGAAGCTCATTTATACATAGAAAGAAGATTAGAGATTTATTGTTTTAGATTTAGGGTAAAGGAATCACAAGATACATTTTCACAAGGGCAACTAAACCAGTTGAAGTTTATAGCATAATAAAATAACAAAAATTACTGAGTGTTTGGGGGGCAACAAATGGCAGTGATCTCACTGTGTTACCACAGAGGTTTGAAATGTTAAAGGAATCTTGGTGTGTAGGCTATAATTGATAATGGCAAAATACTCAGTGGAGACATGAAAGAACAAAAATGATGCTCTGAGGACCAACAATGATTCAGAAGACTCTCTAGACAGTAGGCCCATGGTAGTCATTTGCTTTGAATTATGTTTGTTACACTAGTCAGAAAAAAAATCACTTATTTGAAAAGCTAATCACAAATATAATTGTTAGAAATAAAAAAATCACTAGTAAGCAAACTTCATCAGGATTGCTGTTTTTTTAAAGCATTTGTTTTAAATTTTAATAAAAAATAAGATAATTCTGTTCAATATTTTTCATAACATAAAATAAATTTCAAATCCAACTAGTGGTGTTTTTAAAAAATGAGTCAATCTCATAAGTCTATCTCTAATTCTATGTTTTCTTCCAAAAAGCTTTAAGTAGTTCTGAAGTACATTCAAATTAATCTTTAAAAACAATCCTTCATTACATAACTGTGTATTAACTTTAATATCTAATGGAAACTGTATACATAAAATATAAGGGTAATGGATATCTTGGACACATAGAGCGGCATTTCAGAAATCTTAAATTACTCTAAAAAAATCCTAAGCTTTTCAGCTCAGGTGAATCATTTTCTTTTGTGTTTTTGGTCTCAAAGTGCATATCTGCTAGCTAAGTAATATAGATTCAAATTCTGAGTAGCAATTGTATTTCATAGAAAATAATTCTAGAGCTTTAACTGAGCTAGGAATATTATTGACTAAATCAGATGGTATACCCATTCAAACACTTTCAGTGTAGTTTAGAAAAAATGTTCATGTATTTGAATAAGTATTCAAATAGACTGGACAGCATGGCTTGTAGGATCGTAGCTCCCTGACCAGGGATCAAAACCAGGTCCTGGCAATGAGATTGCCTAGACGTAACCACTGGACCACCAGTGGTTACAACTCAGATATTTGACAAATTCATGGAAGCCTTTTCTGATTTAAAAAAAAAAAAAAGGAAAGAAACAAAAATCATAGAGATAATTGTGGGTAAGTTTACCAAATATTTTTTACAGAAAATAGAGGATATAGCCACATTTTTAGAGGAAATTTGGCTTGAGCATAATTCCTTCCTAAACTAAACAATATTTACTCATTGATTATTTAGTGGCTATAAACTAAAAATTTAAAAGTTCTTTGGAGGCTGACTTCAAAACAGATTGGGTGTTTATAACTGCACAGTCAGCAAATATCAATCATGTAAAATGACTGTGAATATCCAGAAAATATTCCTACAATAAAATATAAAGGCAGGAAAAACAATAGTTTTTCAGGATGTAGACAACTTAGTCATAGACATTATATGCCTAAAGAAACAACAATTTTATAGCCAGTCCTTTTTTTTTTTCCTTCTCATCAAGAAAGCGTTGATGTCCTTGTCTTTTAGATACAGCTGGGATTTGAGTCAGAATATTTTAACTCAAGAATCAGTTATGGCTATAGGTTATCTTTAATTCACAATTCATATATCTTTATGTTATGTTTTGTTTATTAAACTTCTGTTTTGTTTGACTAAGGTAAATCATTTAGTTCATAAATGTCAACATCCAACAAGATTGTATTAAACTGTTACCAAAAGTAAGGGATTAATAATATTTATACATTTAAATTCTTATTTAATTTTATTTAATCTTATTTATTTTCTTTTTCTAATAGAACAATATTCACTGCATGCATTCTTAAGTTAAATAAACAAATGAGCTAATTAAAATTCCTTTATATTTTTATGTTTACCCATCCACTCCTTGCAAAATGTCATTACCTATATAATATCATTAAAATATACCGCTGAGCTTTATAATTCACAGGCCATATTTTGTCCATGCAATTACACTGCAGATTCTTTAAAATTTTAAACATACTTTGTTATTAGATATCACACAGTAAGAATCCAAACCTATCAATTTCTGAAAGTCCAGATTTATCATAAAATTTTTTTGATATTCTAATTTTACTTTGACCACCACAACAATCACCACTAATGCTACTGCTGATAATACTACTACTATGTACTACTAGTATGATGACTTACTATTACTACCACTACAAGTACTATTAATATAATATTTAGTGATGAAATGTGTCACATTTATCACATATATTAAACATTTTTAAGGCTGGAATAGTTTTAAATAGTAGTCATTTAACACCAATGTGTTTACAGAGTACAAAACTTTGGTTAAAACTTCAAGAAAAATGTTAACTTTTAGTTAAAACTTCCACCCTTGAAGTATTTTTGACATTAATTTTTTTTAATAAATTTATTTATTTATTTATTATTTTATTGGCTGTGTTCGGTCTTTTTTGCTGTGCTTAGGCTTTCTTTTTAGTTGTGGTGAGTGGGGGCTACTCTTTGTTGTGGTGCACGGGTTCCTCATTGCCGTGGCTTCTCTTGTTGTGGAGCATGGGCTCTAGGTGTGTGGGCTTCAGTAGTTGCAGCACATGGGCTCAATAGTTGTGGCTCACGGGCTCTAAAGTGCAGGCTGAATAGTTGTGGCACACGGGCTTAGTTGCTCTGTGGCACGTGGGATCTTCCTGGAGCAGGGATCGAAACCGTGTCCCCTGCATTGGCAGGCGGATTCTCAACCACTGTGCAACCTAGGAAGCCCTTGACATTAATTCTTAATTGTGGGATTATGCTCCTGGAATATGATATGTGGATATCCTTTGAGGATTGTGTATTCTTCCTAAGAGAAAATATTTTTTTAATAGCTGTGAGACAATATCAACCTGTGACATCAAAAAAAAAAAATCACTGTTTCTTTGAACCACTTAAATGTATATGTTACTTTGAATAGACTTTTATCACTATTATTTTTCAATCAAATTGACTTATATAATTAATTTATTTATTTTCTTGTTCTAGTCCCCTTTCCCCCACCTTTGGCCTTTGGTAGTCACAAATCTGATTATCTTTTTCTCTAAGTTTTCTTATCTGTCTTTTGAAGTATAATTGACTTACAACATTGTGTTAGTTCCTGATGCAAAACACATTGATTCAATATTTCTATACCTTACAAAATGACCACCACAATAAGTCTAGTTACTGTCACCATACAGTGATATTTATTACATTATTACAGAATACATTTCCCATGCTCTACATTCCATCCTTGTGACTTATTTATTCTGTACCTGGAAGTTTGTACCTCTTAATTTCCTTCACTTGTTTCACTGGTTTCCCTACATTGCTCCCCTCTGGCAACCACCTGTTGTTTGTTCTCTATCTGTGATTCCATTTCTGTTTTGTTATGTTTGTCCCTTTGTTTTGTTTTCTACATTCCACATACATGTGAAATCATATATTTGTGTTTCTCTGTCTGACTTATTTCCCTTAGTATAATACTCTGTAGATCCATCCACACTGTCACAAATGGCAAGATTTCATTTTTTTTATGGTTGAGTAATAATCCATTATAGATATCAAATGTTCTTTATCCTGTCATCTATCGATATGCACTAGGGGACTTTCATATCTTGGCTATTGTGAATAACGGTGCAATGAACATAAGAGCTCATATATCTTTTCTCATTAGTGTTCATGTTTTCTTCAGATAAACCCAGAAGTGTAATTGCTGGATTATATGGTAGTTTGATTTTTAAATTTTTGAGGAAGTTCCAAAATGTTTCCATCATGGCCGCACCAATTTAGATTCCCACCAACTGCACATGAGGGTTCCCTTTTCTCCATACCCTTACTAACACTTATTTGTTGGCTTTTTGATAATAGCCATTCTGACAGATATGAGTTGATATCTCATTATGGTTTTGATTTGCCTTTTGTTAATGATTAGTGATGCTGAACATCTTTTCATGTGCCTGTTGGCCATCTTTTTTGGAAAAATGTCAGTTCAGATCCTTTGCCCATTTTTTACTTGGGATTTTTTTTTGATACTGAGTTGTATGAGTTATTTGTATATTTTAGATATTAATCCCCTACCAGATACATCATTTACAAATACTTTCTCCCATACAGTGAGAATTGCTCCACAAGAAGATGTATTTTTGATATGTTCAAGGTGGGGGAGGTGACCTCAGACCTCAGGATCTTCCTCTGCCATCCTGTTCTCCATAATACACATTCTTTTTCCTGTTTTATCACTGTGGCTAGGACTTCCAATATGTTGAATAGAAGTGTCAAAAGTTGGCATCCTTGTCTTCTTTCTGACTTAGAGGAAATGTTTTCAGTTTTTCACCATTATTATTTTGGCTGTGGATTTGTCATATGTGGCCTTTATTATGTTGTGGTATGTTCCCTCTATACCCACTTTTTGGGAAGACTTTATCATAAATGGATGCTGAATCTTGTTAAAAGCTTTTTCTGCATCCAGTGAGGTGATCATATAATTTTTATTCTTCAGTTTGTTACTGTGGCTTATCACATTGACTGATTTGCATATATTGAGCCATTCTTACATCCCTGGAATAAATCCCCATTTACTGTGGTGTATTATACTTTTATTATATTATTGAATTCTGTTTGTTAAGAAGTTTTGCATCTATATTCATCAGTGATATTGGCCTGTAATTTTCCTTTTTTGAGGTGTCTTTGTTTTTAGAATCAGGGTAATGCTCGTCTCATAGGATGAGTTCAGAATTTTTCCATCCTTTCAATTTTTTGAAATAGTTTGGTAAGGATAGGTATTAACTCTTTTTTTAAAAATTTTTTCCAATCTTTATTGGAGTATAATAGCTTTACACGGTTGTGCCAGTTTCCACTGTACAAAGTGAATCAGCTATATTTACACATATATCCCCATAATCCCCCCTTTTGAGCCTCCCTCCCACCCCCCCATCCACCCCTCTAGGTCATCAGCAATCATCGAGTTGATCTCCCTGTGTTAGGCAGTTGGTTCCCACTAGCTATTTTACATTTGGTAGTGTATAAATATCAATACTACTCTTTCACCTTCTCCCAGCTTCTCCCCCGACCCCTCCACTGTGTCCTCATGTCTGTCCAAATGTTTGGTAGAATTCACCCATGAATCCATCAAGTCCTAGACTTTTGTTTATAGGGAGGTTTTTTGTTTTTGTTTTTTTTTTTCTTTTTATTACTGATTCAAATTCATTACTGGTCATAGGTCTTTTCACATTTTCTATTTTTTCCTGATTCAGTTGTGAGAGCTTGTACATTCCTAGGAATTTATCCATTTCTTCTAGGTTGTCCATTTTATGGCATATGATTGTTTGTAGTGATCTCTTATGATCCTTTGTATTTCTGTGGTGTTGGCTATAACTTTATTTAATTTTTAAATTTTATTTCTTTGAGTCCTCTTTTTTTTTCTTGATGAGTCTGCCTAAAGGTTTATCAATTTTGTTTACCTTTTGAAATAACTAGCTATTTATTTCATTGATCTTTCTATTACTTTTTAGTCTCTATTTCATTTATTTCTGCTCTGATCTTTATTTTTTGTTCTACTAAATTTGGTTTTATCAGTTCTTTTTCTAATTACTTTATGCTTAGGGTTAGGTTATTTGAGACTTTTCTTGTTTCTTTAGGGAAGCTAGTATCACTATAAACTTCCCTCTTAGAACTGCTTTTGCAGTGTTCCATAGATTTTGGATCATTGTGTTTTCATTTTCATTCACCTCCAGGTATTTTTTTGATTTCTACTTTGATTGCTGCAGTGATCCATTGGTTATTTAATAGCATACTGTTTAGCCTCTATATGTTTTTTTTTCTTTTTCCAGTTTTTTTCTTGCAGTTGATTTCTAGCTTCATAGCCTTGTGGTTGAAAAAGATGCATATATGATTTTGATCTTAAGTTTACTGCAACTTGTTTGTAGCTTAACATATGATGTATCCTAGAAAATGTTTCATGTGCACTTGAAAACAATGTGTATTCTGCTTCTTTTGGATGAATTGTTCTACATATAACTATTAAGTCCATCTGATCTAAACTGTCACTTTAACCTGTCACTTAAGACCAGTGTTTTCTTATTGATTTTCTGTCTGGGTGATCTGGTGTTAAAGTCTCCTATTATTATTGTGTTACCATCCATGTTTCCCTTTATGAATGTTAATATTGATATCTGCATTTTGTATTTAGGTGCTCCTATGTTAGGTGATGTGTATTTACAATTGTTATGTATTCTTCCTGGTTTGATTTCTTGGTCATTTTGTAATGTTCTTTGTCTCTTGTTACAGTCTTTGTTTTAAAGTCTATTTTGTTTGATATAAGTATTGCTACCCAGCTTTCTTTCCATTTTCACTTGCATCACATTCTTTTTTCCATCCTCTCACTTTCAGTCTGTGTGTCTTTAGATCTGAAGTGAGTCTCTTGTAGGCAGCATATATATTGGTCTTGGTTTTGTATCCATTCATCCCCTCTATGTCTTTTGACTGGAGCATTTAGTACATTTACATTTAAAGTAATTATTGATAGGTATGTACTTATTGCCTTCTTGTTAATTTGATAATTTTGTTTGTTTTTGTTTTGATAATTTTATTCTTTGTTCCTTTCCTCTTTTGCTTTCTTCCCCTGTGATTTGATGACTATCTTTAGTATTATGTTTGGATTCCTTTCTCTTTTTTGGTGTATGTATATAAAATAGATCTTTGGTTTGTGGTTAACATGTTTATATACAGTAACCTATACAGATATATGATCATTTTAAGTTGATAATCTCTAACAATTCCATATTTTTACTGCTCCTTCACATTTAATATTTTTGACATCATATTTTAATCATTTTGTTTTGTGTATGCCTTAACTACTTATTGTAAATATAGATGATTTTATTACTTTTTGTCTTTTAACCTTTCTACTCTCTTGATAAGTGTTTGATCTACTAACTTTTCTGTAGTAGATCAATGAATTTGTAATTTTCATATTTGTAATTGTGATATTTTCTTTTCCACTAAGACCCTTTAACATTTCTTGTAAAGCTTGTTTAGTGGTGCCAAACTCTTTTAGCTTTTGCTTGTCTGTAAAAGTATCTCTTCTTCAAATCTGATTGACAGCCCCTACAAGGTAGAGTATTCTTGTTTATAGGTTTTTCCCTTTCATCACTTTAAATATATCATGCTACTTCTTTCTTATATGAGTTCCTTTTTATGTACTTTGTTGATTTTCCCTTGCTGCTTTTGAGATTTTCTCTTTATCTTCGATTTTTGCCATTTTAATTACAATGCGTCTTGGCATGGACCTCTTTGGGTGTTTCTTATTTGGGACTCTCTGCTTCTTGGAAGTGAATATCTATTTCCCTTCCCAATTTAGGAAAGTTTTTAGCTTTTATTGCTTCAATTCACTTCTCTGCCTTTTACTCTCTTTCTCTTTTGGGGATCCCTATAATGTGACTGTTAGTATTCTTGATGTTGTCCCAGAGGTCTTTGAAACTGTCTTCATTTAAAATTCTTTTTTCTTTTTTTTTCTGTTCAGCTTGAGTGATTGCTACTACATTGTCTTCCAGTTCACTGATCCATTCCTCTGCATCATCTAATCTACTGTTGATTCTTTCTAATGTATTTTTTATTTATATGTGATTGTATTATTCCAACTCTGTTTGGTTCTTTATATTTTCTTTTTCTTAAACTTCTTATTGTTTTCATCCATTTTTCCCTTGGGTTCATTAGGCACCTTTATGATCATTACTTTGAAACCTTTATTGGGTAGACTGCATATCTCTACTTTGCTTAATTCTTCTTTTGAGGTTTTATTTTGTTTCTTTTAGAAAATATTCTTCTGTCACCTCACTTTGCCTAATTCTTGTACTAAGTAGGTGGCTTACATTTCTTGATCTTGGAGAAGTGGCCTTATGTAGGAAGCTGTTTTCTGGGGTCCAGTGGCACACTTACCTCTAGTCACCAGAGTTATATGATCTAGGAGTGCCCCCTATGTGGGCTGACTGGGCCCTTCTGTTTGCTGGGCTGCCTATGGTAGGCATTCTAGTAGGTGAGGCTGGTCCCTGTTTGGGTTGGCTACCAAGCCCTGCCTCATGAAGAGGCTGCTGGCTGCTAGTAGGCAAAACCTGATCCTGATTCAGGTGGTTGTGGGGATCCCAGGGCTAGTGCTGACCTGCTGGTGGGCAGGGCTAGGTCCTTGTGTGGCTGTGGATGTGGGTCTTGACTATACTGCATCACTGCCCTTCTAACCTGTCTCACTGTAGTTTCTTCTTCATACCTTTAATTGTGGAATATCTTTTCTGCTAGTCTTATGGTAATTCTCATCAATAATTCCTCAGTAAACAGTTGTAATTTTGATGTGCCTATGTGAAGAGGTGATCTCAGTCTTCCTATTCTGCTGTCTTGGCCACTCTCCAAATATTCTTTAATGTACATATAATTTTTCCCATGCATTTAATTCGTTCTTTCAAACTTAGCATTTTGCTTGTGTGTGTTTTTGTGTGTGTGTGTGTGTGTGTGTGTGTTGTTTTTGTGTAGAGAAATTTTCAAATTCTTCTCTTCGATTTTATGAAGGTTTTTTTGTGGACAAACATATTTCTAGTTTTGAAAAGTTGCTGTAATAATTGGTCACAAATGTGCATTTTATATTTGTAAGATTCCCATCATGTGTATATGAAACATATATTTAAATATGTTAATTGTTATCTTTAAACATATAAGCCTAAGCCTATTTATCCTGACATAGAAAAATGTCTATACACTTTTCATTATATGTATATTTTTATTTTTCCATGTTTTTAGATAAAAATACTTTTGTTTTTATGTTAAAATTATATTACTTTGTATAGAAATATCAGAAATATTAATTATAAATTTTTACTTATGATCCATATAAAATTATCTAGTTACTTTTATCATTTTACATATAGTTTTTATTTTATACTGATTACTCTAGCTTCTTAATTTTCTTACTATCTAATTATTATATCCTTGTACATTCTTTCCAGGTCATTTAGATTTACATTAATCTTTCTTAGAACACTCTAACCAAAGGTGATCTGTTAATCTGATATGAAATTTCCAAAAAAGAAAATTAATCCTATCTGGAAAATTTGTCTTAATTCATTTGTTAAATATGAGGACCTTTCAGATAATAAGATAAACTATGAGAAGGAATTAAAATTCAACCTGATGATGAGTGCAGCTTTACCATTAACAAATATGCAAGCTATACAGCATGAATAAATTTAATACTGACAAATAAATGATGTTTGACTTTCTCTTTACATTTCAACTCATCACATTTTCTACTCTCCCACCTTGAATTATACCAAGAAATGATTGCAGCTGCATTGTTCATGCCTCAGGAGTTAAGACATATAAAGATTTCCTACAGATGTAATCAATTCTAACTCTTTTAGGAGCTTTGAGCTTTACAAACAATACCTCCTAAAGAGTGGTTAGGGAGGAAGAATTCCTCTACTCTACAAATGCTCCTTCAGCTGGTTTAATAATCAAATATATGTGAGACAGATTTACAGAAGAAAAACATATTTGATTTTGTATGGAAAGGAAGCCCACATACATGAGAAGTTCAAGGACAGAAAGGTAAAAGGAGTTATGGGGGGCCGGGTGGGAGGGGGCGGGCGCAGGGGGCAGCGGAAGTCACAACCAGGAAGTAAGAGGGGCCGGGGCCGCCCGGCTGTGCGATGGGTGCCACGCTCCTCCTCCTGCTCCCACGGTCTGCCCCATCCTGCGTCATGTGCAGCCCCAACCCGTCCCACTCGTGTGGGTGGCTGAGCGGCTGCCACCTCCCACACGCGGACATGGCGCTCGACCATGCAGAGCTGCATCTTAGACATGTCGAAAAAGATATTTTGATCCCTAAATTGATGAGAGAAGGCCTGGGAGAGATGTTCTGAACAAGTTCAAGATCAAGACCAGAAAAGTACTTTGACATCGGGGTGGCCTGGAACTTTCTTTAACCTGGATACATTCTCCAACTCACTGACTCCTTTCATCCCTCGGGCCGTCTTTTATCATATTTCAATGTTTCTTCTGTGTCAGTGTTTTCTGTGGCAGTCTTTTTGATCTATTGGCCAAGAGGTAGGATTGGTTCTAAAGGAATTGTATGAAGTATAAGGAAGCATGGACTGTTTATTTGACACATCACAGAGCTGTCATTAAATAACACAGAAGCTTGGTAAAATGCCTGCCCTCTTTATCAGTCACACACAAGTGAAATATGTTACATTGTGCTAAATTCCAAATATGTGTGAATTAACATAAAAAAATTCAAATTAAGAATGCTTAGGATATTCTTTAGGATATTTGCAGGCAGAGAACTATCAAGACATCATTAAAACAAATTGGAGGGCTGCAGACTGTAAATGGTCAAAGTAATTGATCTCCTATCCAACTCTGTTACTTGAACCTGCCAAAGACTTTTCATTTGTTTTTTGAATTGTACCTGTATTATCACATATATTTTTACCATTTAACCAGTTCACCAATGTTAACTCACACTGAAGTGGAGATTCAACACATCTTTAGACTGGTTTGGATATATTAGGAGGATAATGTATAAAATCACAAAATAGAAATATCTGTTATGTTACATAGTCTAAGAAATATAAAGAGATTTAGGGTACCGTCCTCTTCTTTGGACCTACAATGGACTGTGTCAGAGTTCCCAAGCCCACCACTGGGTTTGGTGATTTCTTACAAAGACTCATAGTATGAAGCGTATAGTCATACTCATGGTTAAAATCTGTTAGAGCAAAACCAGCAAAGAGAAAAGGCACATGGGACAAAGTCCAGAGGAAACCAGGCACAAGCTTCCTAGGGTTCTCTCCTGGTAGAGTCACTCATTGTGAGCTTAATTCCACCATGGTTGTATTGTGACATGTGAAATGTTGTCTCTGGGGGAACTTGTTAGAGACTCAGACTTTTAACTGGGAGTCGATCATGTGGCAGCCTCTGCATAGCATGTACCAAAATTCCAGACTCCCAGAAGGAAAGTAGGTGTTGAACACAAACCACGTGGTTTACCTGGACAATTTAGGCACAGTGAGTGGCTCTCATCAGTTAGGGAATGGTGGGAATACTCCCCAAATCCAGGTTCTGATGCCAGCTAAGGGCCAGCCTTATAAGCAGGCTGAAGGAAAGCGGTGTCAGGCCTGCCGTGGTAACTCTTTTCTGCACGTGGACGCAGTAAAAATTATTATGTATTTAAAAACTTTATAATACTTAAATAGTTATGCGTTCAGAATTATTATGTAAGCCTATTGGGCCTGATGCCATGCCAGTGGCACTGTGAATAATAGGTCTCTGTCAGTCACGAATACAGCTGAATAATTTTTAAAACAACTGAGCAAAGTGTATGATATGGTCACTACTCATTGACTTAGTGGTTCTCAGTTACATTTATTAATTCACACTTTTGTTGTAGGACTTAATAATTGGTCTTATTGGTCTTGTTTCTGAATAATGGCAATTTTGTTATAAAATTATCTATAATTGGACATCAGTACTCTTGGATAAAATGGCTAGTTCCTCTTTTACAAAGAAAGGTGCAGTATGTTTTAGTTTTAGAAGTTAAGCTAAATCTTTAAATGACTGAATTAGCAGGGAATATTGTCAGGGCAAATGAATTTAGTATTTTTAACAACTGATTTATGTAACTCATCTCTGAAGGTATAAGAGTGAAAAGTCTGCATGTGAACACAAAACCAAAAAATTACATGGCTTAAAACTTAGAAATATTGTTAAAATGAGTAGTATTATTAATAAAAATGTGAGTTATAACTTCAAAAAAAAAAAGGAGTTATATATGCTTTCTTGAGTTAAGAATGGAATAGGAGCCTGGGGCTTCCATAGCTAGGAGGGTAATTCATAGGACAATAAGAAGAAAAGCAGATGCTGTGTAATTAGATGTTTGCCTTGTTATACATATGGATCATTCAGAAAAAAATTCCCTCTGATAATAATTCTCATTCTGGAAAAGATGCCCAGTTTAAATTCTGTGTAGTTAAGGGAGGGGCAGAAGTTTCTCTTGTTCCTGCAGGGTTTTGACTGCTTTTGGCTCAAATAATCTGCATGTGAAGGTGGCATATTTTGGGAAGGCTTGTTCTGAACCCCTTTGGAGGGAAGTGACAGACCAAGTAATCTTCAGTAAGCTGTCTACCATGAAAGTGCCTTAAACAAGTTGACATAAAAATTAGTGTCCTTGTTTTACATCTGCCTTAGTTGGATCAGCAGGTCCTTATTCTGGAGCACATTTCAAAAACAAAACCAGACACACTTTATTTAATTCGTCATAAGAGGGTATGTTGCCTAGGGCCACATTAAATCAGTTTACCTCTTTGTTCCAATTGCCTGCCATACATATGCCTCTTCTCCATAATAACAGCATGTCTTAGCTGAGTAGCAAAGCAATAGAATGAAAGAACTGAAGGTCTGCTAAACTTGGCTTGCATGACCATAAGGGTGAATCCCTGCAGTGTTTCAGACAGAAAACACTGGTCTCCTTCAAACTGGATAGTTTCCCTATCTTCTTTTGCCTTCAATCACTTGACATTTCTGAAGAATACAGGCTATTCACTTTGCAAAGCACCTCTATTTTGGTTTGTCTGATGCTTCTGTTCCAACTGTGTTTTCTTAGATTCTGTATTTGTCTATTTGCAATCTATTCATCACAGGTGAAGTTATATTAACTATATATATTTATTTTCTGTATTCTTGATGCTCTGGCATTTCCAGTCTCACTGACTAGGGAGAGATTGCCCCTCACAGGGCTAGACAATTCTTAGATAGCAAAGGGCTTGCCTGGGAGGATTCCAGGCAACTAGAGACAATTCCTATCACCCAAAGCTTGCTGAAATTATTCAAACTATTCAATCCTAATTTGTTTCCTCTGCTTTGGCTTGCCTTTCCCCTAGAAACCACATTAAAGGACATTTCCCTCACTCCTGCTTCTGTCTAACCAATATAGTTTCCCTGTGGCACTGCATAGTACAGCATGCCCCTTCTCTCAGAAATATAAGTAATAATTTTCTTTAAATGGCACTGACCTGTCTTTGTCACTCAGTCACCTCCACAAATTAAAATCCTCTGGGTACAAATGAGACAGTTGCCTTATAAATAGATTCAGATTATGAATTTTTTGGTAGAAATTGCATAGAAGTGATGTTTCCTTCTCAGCACACTGTATCAGGAAACACATGATATCTCTTCCTCTAATTACTAGTGATGTTAATTGATGGGGTTAAGATAGGGTTGACCAGGTTTTTCAAACATAAAATTATCATTTTATCTTTGAAATTAATAAGTACCTTTTGTGGAATCAATGTGAGATGCACATAGTCTCTTTCTTATCATCTCTCATCCACCAGGTTTATTATTCATCAATGACTTTTGCCTGAAACAATTATTTTTATGATGATCATGAATGGTGATCAATCATCCTTCTTCATCTAACCTATCCAGGGAGATTGATTTTACTCTTCAATGTCTAGCAACATATGCTGACATACATAAATCTATCCTTTGCTCCATATGGATAACATTAATTCTTATGTATTTATGCATCCATAATTTTAATTTACAACTTCAGCACATGTCATGTTTCATGTTGATTTGACTTAATTTCCTGTGCATTTAAAATTTTCACTTGGATTATGATCTTGCTCTGGACACATTTTTTTTTCCTTAAGCAAATAACTGATGTAATTTGTAGTACTTAATGATAGTGATTATAAAATATATGCAAATTCTTTGGTACTCCTCCCTTCAAAAGTTCTAGTGGATAACATGTGAATGGAAGTTATGTGAGTCACTTTTAATACTGGCTCATGAACACTGGCTAGGCACAATCCTCAATGTTTTTTCTCTTTCTACTTTTTTTGTACATGATCACAGTGACCTTGGAATTCATGTCTGTAAAATTGTAGAGACACACATTTGAAGAATCTTGTGTTCTTGAATCATCATTTGAGGTAAAACTGCCCACTAAACAGGAACAACAATGGTGGATTTTATGTAAGTGAGATTAAAAATTCTCATGTCTGTTTCAACCATTATACATTCCAAGAGCTGTTTTTCTGTTATAGCAAAGAATAGACCCTTATTTGATATACTTCATTTACTTCACTTAATGTCAGGAATGGACTATTACTTCAAAGTAATATGTGACAATTGAAAAGGGTCCATATTGGCCAGTATAAGAGATAACATAGAGAAAATATTTAATATTTAGTTAAATAAAATTGTGATTTTGGGAGATGTTTTCCATAGTAGTTTGCACTGAGATAGGGCTTGGGTTCCAGAAGAGGTAAACAGTTAGAAAAGGACAAAGGAGGAACAAAGGTTCAGACTGAGTATTATTTGTGACTTATGAGAGGAATATTCTACAGCGCATAAAAATATATCTTGAATTTCTACTTTTGAGAATAGTGAAAGACAAGATATTTACAAAATATCCAGCTAAATAGAAACAAATTAGAGAAAACTGCATGATTCAGCATGTCTATTTAATTGTCAAACTAATAATATGCCAAACTGAACCTGAATTCTAGGCTTATTAGAGCTAATACTCAAACTAAAATTTTTGCAAAGAATATTTTAGATCACTAGGGAATGCAACAGTAGTTGGGTCCAATAGTATGGGCTTCTTGAAAACAGAGCTGAAATGGTCAATTCTCAGGCATGTGTTCAGGTAATGTGATAAATAGAACCATGTTGACAACTTTGTGGAAAAATCAGCTGATTAGTTATCTTGTGTTTCAAAGACATATAAATCCGTAATTACTATGGCAATAATGGGATGAATAAGAAATATATAGGCTCTTTCACAGAGGTGCATTTCTATGACTTGAATGTTTATGTCCCCCTAAAATTCATATTTTGAAATCCTAATGCCCCATGTGAATGTGTTAGGAAGTGTGTTATTGAGAGATGATTGGGAAATGTTGGTGGAGCCTTCATGAATGAGGTTAGTGCTTTCAAAACAGAGGCTTTGGGCTTCCTAGGTGGCCCATTGGTTGAGAATCCATCTGCCAATGCAGGGGACACGAGTTCGATCCCTGCTCCAGGAAGATCCCACATGCCGCAGAGCAACTAAGCCCATGCACCACAACTATTGAGGCTGAACTTTAGAGCCCATGAGCCACAACTATCGAGCCCATGTGCTGCAGCTACTGAAGCCCACGCATCTAGAGTCTGTGCTCTGCAACAAGGGAAGCCAGGGCAATGAGGAACCCGCGCACCACAATGAAGAGTAGCCCCCACTCACCACAACTAAAAAGAAAGCCTGTGCACAGCAAAAGAGACCCAAGACAGCCAATAAAATAAATAAATTAATTAATTAATTAAAAAAACAACAACAGAGGCTTTAGAGAGATTTCCAGCCCTGCTACCATGTATGGACACAGCAAGAAGGCACCAGTGGTTATGAACAAGGAAGAGAGGCCTCGCCAGAACCCAACTCATCTGGAGCCTTGATCTTGCATTTTCCAGCCTCTGAAACTGTGAGAAATAAATTTTTGTTGTTTATAAGGTACCCAGTTTGTGGTATTATGTTATAGCAGCCTGAACAGACTAAGACATGCATAAAATCATAATAAGCTTAGGTCTTGAAAAGTAGATCTCAGTAAATCAATAAAATGAGTGAATAAATTAATTACTAACACTAACATAAGGAGAAGTAGAGAGGAAGGGAGTGATATTAAAGTTAATATTAAAATGCCATGGTAGAAAGCCTCAAAAATAGGCCCCAGTGATCCCTGCTCTTTGGTATTCACATCATTGTGTGATCCTCTCCTCTTGGCTGGGCATATTGACTCTTCTAATAAAGTGGTTATGAGATGTCACTTCTGAGACTGGGTTACAGAAAGACTGTAGCTTCTGACTTGGATCTCTCTCTCATTCTCCTACTTGCTTACAATGCAGAAAGTCAGTTGACATGTGAGCTGAACTATGGAGAGGCCCATCTGGCAAGAAAATGATGTCTCCAGCAAATAACAAGTGAGAATCTGAGACCTGCCAGTAGCTATATGAGTGAGTTTGGGAGCTGATTTTTCCCAGGTTGAACTTTGATATGACTGAAGCCCTGTGAGAAACCCTGAGCTAATGATATCCAGGTTCCTGACCCTCAGAAAATGTGAGATAATAAACGTTTGTTGTATTAAGCCTCTAAGTTGGGGTAATTTGTTCCACAGTGTTAGTTAACTACTATGAACACCTTCCTTATTTTTATCCAGAGGTAAGTTCTTATTTTTTAGGCCCTGTGACTAGGAAATGAAAGCCTAGGCCTCAATAACATTTAAAGTTATCACTTTACTGTTGTAAACATTCTCATAAAAGTACACTTTTCTTCACTTATCTAAATATGCTAGGAAGATAGTTATCAAACTAGTATAAAATTGTGCTCTGTTAATAACTAAGCATTGCTTAGAAACTTGATCCTATAAGGTTTGGATTAAGTTCATCTGAGCCAGTATACAAGAATCTGGATATTTTAAAATGTTACAATGACTGTGGTGTAGAGCCAGGTTTGAAATGCAATGCTAAATTAATGTTTTATATTATTAATATAGTGTGTATAATGCATAAGATCATTACGATATGCTCTAACTGGAATATAACAATTATAAAGTCAAATGCAATATATCATGGTGTAATAAAATAACTTTTCTTATAAAGCAAGGATCATAAAATGTGTATTCAGTTAGCTCCAATGTAATGCCTAAGTCTGTAGCAAAACATTTCTAGTCCAAATCTATAAAGTAATATAACTGAACACCTGTTAGGTTCTCCATTTGATTCCATAAAATCCTTCTTTTACCCTCAAATCCTTGTTAGATATTTTATATTAAACTGGGATTTGGAGAAATAAATTTCACCCCAGGTTCTGTAGACAGAAAATGGCAAAAGTATGATTTGTATTTGGGAACATCTAATCCCAAATGTACTATATCTTGTGAACAATAGAGTACTGTGCTCAGTGGTGTTAGGTACACAGTTAACACTATAAGTATCACAGGGTGAGGCAACTCAGATTTCCATTGTATTGACTGTGTCTTGAGGCAGAACTTGCTGGGTGGATTCATTATGAATCAAATTTATATTCCCCGGGAGAGCTACTAGACTTCCCCTTCTCGGGAAATCAGGTTGTTTCTTAACTTAATGTTATCTATCATTTCAAAATAAGGAAGAGATAGAAAGGGAAAAATGCAGCATTAAAACAAGAACCTGAAATATTTCAAACAATTACCTTTCTGCCCATTTATCCACATATTTGGGGAGCATTTATGTGCTGAGCATGAAATGATATGGCAGCAATGAAAATGTCTCACTCTGATCTACTGTGGGAAGGGAAATTGACAAGAGGCCCCATTTCTCATGCTCTGAATTCACCATCATGTTAGCTGAAGTCACACTCTGCACAGTCTGGTTGGAGCTAATAACTACGAGCAGCAAGTTGTGCTGATGCAGACCCACCCATACAAAATGTAAAATCCCTTCCATGGGAGACTCTAGCTCCAGAACTCTTCATTAATGCGGTTGAATCGTTTTTAGATCTGTGCTACTGTCTGAGTGTCTTCCTACCAAACCCTTCTCTCACTCACCTCCACAGAGGTAACATGCACCATGGTCTGAAGTCTCTTCTCACCTCCTTTTGCTTCTTCCCATTTTTCTGTCAGAGGAATTTTACTCAAGAAATCTTTTGTCAGTCTAATTCAATTTGGATGTCTGCTCCTCAGAAGACCCTAACAATGCAAGCGATGCCACAAAAAATCCTGGAGAAGGGAAGTGCCACTGAAGTGCAATGCTTCAGGCATTTGAAAGATATGTGGGGACCTACATCAACAGAGATAGTGGAGTTAGCTTGTTTCTGTTAAATTGCACCAATATCCTGCTGAGGGACAATGAGCAGTCTAGGGTTAAAAATAGTTAAAGACTCAGTGTGAACCCTAGAGGGGATCTTCTGTAGTTTACCAAGAAGCTATTTTTTCTCCTGCAGTTAAAAAGCATATGCAACTAATCAGCAGACTGAAGATTTGATAGATTTGTCATTTCAGAAACATTTAAATGTTTGGCCCAGGCAAGTCTGTTATGGTAAAATCATGACCTGGTTTTGAACAAATTGAGATCCTATAAGCATGGGATCGACGACATTTGAATGGATGCTGATAATGATATTGACTCAGAGCTTGTAGATGGGGCCCACTCTTTCCCAACATAACATAGAAATTCTGTCATGGTGGAAGATGCAGCAACAGGTGCTACATTGAGAAATTGTCCCTACTTCTTCTCCTGGCTTCCAGGTAAAACTAGGATTAAATCTCAGCATAGATAGGACCTGCCAAGGAAGGAAAACATTTAGGCACTAAAAGTGTTGCAAAAATTAGCAAATACTAAAAGGACCAGAGAAATACCACTGGCATTAAATTCTGAGGATACTTGATCAAGGAGGGCAGAATGTAAGATTGGATAAGCAGGAATGTATTCACTTGGCATTTTCTTGGGGTGTTAGATTTAACATGCTTGCTAAAACCTCAGGCAGAGGCACAAACTCACTGCTAGTACAGCTTATTAAAGGCTGGAAAAATAAATGACCATTGCTCAGTGAAGTGAAGATGACTGGGTTACTCCAACAGACAGTTAAAATGAAGAATTAAAAGGCTAAGGAAAGTGAACAAACAGAAATGCATATTTCAGGAGAAACCAGAAGAATTACTGGAGAATTATGTTCCACTGAGGGTCCAGAGGACACACCAGTCACCAAAGGCCACAGGAAAGTGCGGGTGAGAGGGACACCAGCCTCACTGACAGCAGAAGGAACTGGCCTCACTAATACTTAAGAGAATCTTGTGCCTTTACAGAAGGAAGGGATAAAGACAGCACTTAACTGGCAGAAGCTAGGAGATGGCAATTACCATAATAAAACCTACAGGGCATCTCATGATGAACATGGGGCCAGGAAGGATAAAACTGACAGGCATTAACAAAAAAAATGTTTAATATATATAAGCAAAAAAGAAAAAGATGAAAGAATGGAGGATTAGGATGAAAAGTACAGTTTCTCCAATAAAAAGTTGCAATCCCCTTATTTAGTTAAACCAGTTTACAGACCTGGAGCCCATTTTCTGAAGAGGTGTCCAGATCCCTAGAAGAAAGAATCTGCAACTATATGGCAAGTATATACCATGATGATTCTTCCCCTAAGGGGATCTGTAGCCATTTATATAAGTGATTATGCCCTGGATAAGGAAAATACTCAGACATTTTGAAGACTACTAGACATAGAAACTGTATTGACATTGATACCAAGAAACATAAGCATCATAGTAACTCCCCTTCTCAGGGTGAGGGCTTACAGGGTCCAGGTAGTGAAGGAAGACTACTAAATTACAGTTTACAGTGTGCACAATGGTTCTGCAGACCTACCCAGTGATTATTATTCCAATCCCTGTCTGTATAATTGGAATATTTGAAATATTTGAACATTTGAAATAGCCTGATGTTGGGCTGTTTGGCTTATGGAATAAGCCAAGGGGCAATCCCAGAAACAGTCCCTCACCCAAGCCAAAATAACACATAAAAACAGTAATGCATCTATGACAGGATAATACATTGGTGACACTGTTAAAGATATAAATACCTAAAAGATGTAGGGTAGTTTTAGTTCCTATTACATTTCGATTTAACTAACTAGTCTGACCCTTCTAGAAACTGGATAAAAATCTGTAAAATGATTATAGGCTACTGAAACCTTGACCAAGTCATATACTGATCACAGAGTTAAATATGTTATCTTTGCTAGAGCAGATCATTAAGATGTCATATGTAAGATATGTGGCCACTGGTTTGGCAAATACATTCTCCATTTCACTGAGAAATGAGTATAGAAACTAGTCATGTGAGATAGTCAGCAATACTCATTTATAGTTTTGCCTCAGTGTTAATGTTTCCACTCTCTGTCATTATATATTCCAAAGAGATCTGGACCACCTAGACATCCTACAGAACATCATACTGATCCATTACATCAATGACATTATGCTGATTGGACAATATGGACAAGAGGTAGCTTGTATGTGAAAGACCTTTAAACACATGCTCTCCAGACGGTGAGAAATATAGTTTGTGAAGATTCATGGACCATGAAAAATTTATGGACCTAAACCTTTTCAATTTAGGCCTACTGATCTGCCCTATTTCCTAGGTGACACAGAAGTCAGTTCATATAAGACCAGGTTTAAGATTAAGGTCCACAGTAGACTGAAACAGTGATTCAAGCAACCCTGACCCTGGGCTATATATTCTGGCTGATCCTATGGTGTTGGAGGTTTCAGTGGTAGGAAAAGATGCAATATAGAACTTACAGCAAGTCCTAGAGGTAGAATGCAAATGCAGGCCTCTTGGATACTGGAACAAGACCATTCATAACAGAAGAATATTACACAACTTGTAAAGTAGCTCTTGTTGGATACTGAGTTCTTCTGGAAGAGATTAAACCCTTGGCCATGCGTGATCAAATGGCCTGGTTTCTGAGACTACCTGTTTTGAGTTGGGTTCTGTTAATCTGCCAAATCACAAAGTAGGATGAGCCCAGAAGCAGTCCATCATATCATGAAAATGGCACATTAAGCCCAAGCAGGACCAGAGAGCACAAATTAGCTTGCATGAGTATATAGTCTAGACAACTCTGTCACACACCATAAGTGCAGTAGTGTCTTTTCCCCAGCTCAGAACTATAGCTGTTGGGGTAGGAGTAGAGGGTATGCAACCAGCTGAAGGAGGAAGAAATTGCCTGAGCTTTGATTATGTTTGGTTCACACTATACCTGGGTACAAGCTGAAAAATTATCAATGATTTCATTAAAGGTACATTCAGACCTTTTCTTAAAAGAGAATGAAGAGGGAAAACCTGAATGAGAAGAGTTATAAGTTCATTTGGTCATTCACATTGTTTGAAAAGAAAGTGGCCCAAAGTGAGAATATATAAATTCTTAGGTATTGACTAGTGCTCTGGGCTTGTGGTCGGGAGTTTGTAAAAAAAAAAAAAGGTATTGAAGATCAGAGGAAAAGCAATCTTGGTGGAAAGAAGCACAGGAATGGATGGATAACAATGACAAGGAAGTGTTTTAAAATTATTGTATCAGACATTAATACCCACCAGGAAGCATTCACCAATGAAGAAGCATTGCATAATCCAGTATACAAATGATTTAATCAGTTGATAGTGGTCACTTCATTATTGGCTACTCTGGAATGGGGATGATGGACACACAAAATGAGTGGCCGTGATGGCAGTGATGGAAGCTATGCATAGATCTAGTAGGATAGATTCCTACTTTCTAAGGCCAGTTTTGGTACTGCTGCCCAAATGTCCAACTTCACAGCAGAGATGGTGATGGAATTGGCTCATCACCTTGGGATATACTACTTGTATCACATACTTCATCATCCAGAAATAGTCAGCTTCATAGAATGCTGGAATTTCTTTCTAAAGGCACACCTGGAGCTCTTTCTCAGAGGCAATACTCTGAAAGTATAGGGTGTTATTCTCCTAGATGCAGTATACGCATTAAATTAGAGACTTCTATATGGGTCTGTGACCTCAAAAGGAAGAATATGTGAGTTGGGGAGTTGATGGGTAAAACCTGAGTGGTCTTCTTACCATCACTTCAAATGAACCCCTGGGATCTGAGGGGATTCTGTCCATGAAAATCAGGGTTCGGTGGATTCGTTAGTCCTAGTCCACAAGCCAGGTACTCACTTGCCTGGAGATTAGCAAGGGTCCTAATGAGCTTCATGCCATAGCTGCCTCAGATGCACTTTGGAATCATTATGTATACGGAACAGCAGATGGGAAGAGAGTCACCATCTTGAGATGGTAGCTGACTGTAATCATCAGGAAATGAGAGAGATTGTTTTAATCACTCAGGTGGGAATATGCATGTGACCCAGGTGAACTACATAAGCATACTTCCTTGTCTTATTAAAACTGTGAATGGACTTGTGCACCAATTCCAGATTAAGAAGGAAGCAAGGTTTGTCACACCATCAACTAAGCCACCAATATTTGCAGAGTTGGTAATTAAAAGTGAGGGAAACTTAAAATTAAAAATGAGGAAGCACTCATTAATGAATTCAGTAAAGTTGCAGGATACAAAATTAACACATTTTTGACCAGAAATGTATTGCAGACACAGGCGTTAGTTTCTGAAAAAATTCCCCAGTGAATAATGTGTTAACATGCAGAAATATGTTGCATTTCTATACACTAAGAACAAACTATCAGAAGGAGAAATCAAGAAAATAATCCCATCTACAATCCCATCAAAAAGAATAAAAACCTAGGAATAAATCTAGCTAAGGAGGTAAATGATGTACTCGGAAAACTAAGACACTGATAAAAGCAATTGAAGACAACACAAACAGATGGAAAGATATATCATGTTCATGGATTGGAAGAATTAATGTTGTTAAAATGGCCATACCACTCAAGGCAATCTACAGATTCAGTATAATCCTTATTAAAATAACAATGGCATTTTAAACAAAACTAGAACAAATAATTCTAAAATTTGTATGAAAATATAAAAGACCTTGAATAGGCAAAACAATCCTGAGAGAGAACAGAGCTGGAGGTATCATGTGGTCTGACTTCAGACTATACTACAAAGCTACAGTAAGCAAAACAGTATGGTACTGGCACAAAAACAGACATATAGATCAATGCAACAGAATACAGAAATAAATGCATGCTTATATGGGCAATTAATCTACAACAAGGTGGGAAGAATATACAATGGAAAAAAATACAGCTTCTTCAATAAACGTTGCTGGGAAAACTGAATAGCTATATGCAAAAGAATGAAGCTGGACTACTCTTTTGCACCATGCACAAAAATAAATCCAAAATAGATTAAAGACTTAAATGTAAGACCTGAAATCATAAAACTTATAGAAGAAAACATAGGCACTGTGCTCTTTCACATTGGTCTTAGTAATTTTTTTTTTTTTTTGGATAAGTCTTCTTAGGCAAGGGAAACAAAGGCAAAAGTATAAAAATGGGACTACGTAAAACTAAACATTATTTGCATAGTGAAGAAAACTATCAACAAATGAAAAGGCCACCTACTAAATGGGAGAAGATATTTACAAATGATATGTCCAGTAAGGCATTAATATCCAAACTATACAAAGGACTCATTTAACTCAATGTCGAAAAAACAAACAATCCAACCAAATGGCAGAGGATCTGAACAGACATTTTTTTCAAAGAAGACGTACAAATGGCCAACGGGCACATGGAAAAATGCTGAAAACACTTATTGTTAGGGGAATGCAAATCAAAACCACAATGAGATATCAATTCACGCTTGTCAGAATAGGTATTATCAAAAAGACAACAAATAAGTGTTGGTGAGTATGTGGAGAAAGGGGAACCCTCATACACTGTTGGTGAGGGTGTAAATTGGTACAGCCACTATGAAAAAAAGTATGGAGATTCCTCTATATAAGCCAGCAATTCCACTCCTGGGTACTTATCCAAAGAAAATGAAACATTAATTTGAAGAAATATATACACCCCTATGTTCATGGCACATCATCTGCCATAGCCAAGGTATGGAAGCAACATACGTGCTCATAGATAGATGAATGGATAAAGAATATGCGGTACATAGATACAATGGAATATTACTCAGCCATAGAAAGAATTAAATCTTGCCATTTGTTACAACAAGGATGGACCTCAAGGGTATTATGCTAAGTGAGCTAAGTCAGACAGAGGAAGAAAAATACTATATGATTTCACTTGAATGTGGAAACTAAAAAACAAAATGAATGAACAAATATAACAAAACAGAAACATAATTATTGATACAGAGAACAAATAGGTGGTTGCCAGAGGGGAGAAAGATGGAGGAAGAAGAGCAATAGGTAAGGGAGATTAAGAGGTACAAACTTTCAGTTACAAGATAAAAGAGTCACAGTTATAAATGTATATTTTGGGGAATATAGTCAATAATTATGTAACATCTTTGTATGCTGATAGATGACAGACATTACAGTGATCATTTTAAAACCTATAGAAATACCGAATCACTATGTTATGTAACAACAACTAACATAGTGTTGTATGTCAAATATACTTCAAAAAGAAACAAACTCATAGAAAAAGAGATCAGATTTGTGGTTACCAGAGGCAAGGGTAGGGGGGAAGAGGAGTTGGGCAAAGGCAGTCAAAAGGTACAAACGTCCAATTATAAGATAAATAAGTACTAGAGATATAACATACAATATAATTAACACTGTTGTATGTTATCTATGAAAGTTAAGAGAGTAAATCCTAAGAAAATTTTTCTATTTCTTTAATTTTATACCTATATGAGATGATGGATGTTCACTAAATTCGTTATGATAATCACTTTGTGATGTATGTAAATCAAATCATCATGCTGTAAACCCTAAGTTTATACAGTGCTGTATGTCAATTATATCTCAAGAAAATTGGAAGAAAAAAAATGGAGGAGAGAGAGGATGAGCACTACTTTTAATACCTAAATCAAATGATGTGACAGGGTTTATAGTTCTTCCCATTCATTTCTTTCTTCTGAGTTTTCTCTCAGGGAAAGAAGCCCATAGGAATCAAGGAGGAGCTGCTCTCCAAACCTATGTGGAGAAATAGACCATTGTGGCATAAAGTATTGACTGAAGCAGGCATGAAATACACTATTCAGATCTCCTGCTCATGCAGTGTAATTGACTGCTGGGCCCAGGTTATGCTCTCTGAATCTAGCAGAGCATTTGCAGTAGACGAGGTGTCTCCTGGGCTGTTTCTAGCCAGTGACTAAATGCAGCAAGGATACAGATGCAGGCTCATTTCTGCAACATGTGGAACTCTTCTGAGGGTTGGCTTTGGCTGAAATTTTCTTATAACCATACTGCATTCTGACTCTATCAACAACAGGTCTTCTCTCTCCCACACAGTGGTCAAACTTGCACTGCAGTCTGAAATCTCTTCCAGCCTCCCTGTCCACCCTCACTTTCCCTCACCGGTATTTCTCATAACAAAATCTCCTCCATGTCAAGCATATGCTTCTCCAAGAACCCAAACTACACAAATGAAAGTCTTACTCTAAAGATATCACATTTATTGTCATAATGTCCATAATACTCTTTGTATGTAATGCCAGTCACTGGGGAGAGTACTTTAAAATTAAATAATTTAGTTTAAATAAAATAAATATTAACAAATAGGGAATGCTGAGTTGTAATTTTTCTTTCTGCTTTCTTGTTTACCTTAATGTAAACTGGTATTTTCTTAATAATATGTGTATAATGTTAAAAAAGTAAACATAGCTTTGATTGCATTTCTAAAATTGCTTTCAGTATATTGATCCTGATTTGCTGTTTACTTGATCTGAATGCCATGAACTGTCATCATTTAATCTTAAAGTATTGAATTAAATATCATATCATATGCATGTATTAACTTTATTGCCATAAGTGTATGATATTTTAAATAAACATAACTTTGATACGATTCAAATATTATTAGAGGAAAACATTATTACCACAAAAAGATGAGAAAAAAATAGTGTGTTGTGTGGGGATGCATATATGTTAGATTCTAGTATTATCCTCCAAAACATGGTTTCCTAAAATATATTCTTTTAGTGCTAAAATAATACATTTTCCTAAAATGTATTATTCATTTATTCTTTGGATTACTATAATATTTTTGTTACCTGAATTGGCATAAATAAAGTTGGCAGAATTTAAAAGAAGCTGTCAAATGAAAAGTAAAAAGTTTAGCAATGCAATTGAATCCAGTAATATTTGTAATTATAGGCTTAAATGCTTCTAGGTATTTCTCTGTCTCCTTTCTCTTTAATTCTCTGAAATGTTGTTTCATTTATTCCTCACCAAATACTGTCTTTAATCTCATGCTGCCAAAGTCTTGATATGTATATTTTAATATTTCTGGCACTTAAGACTTTTGAAGAACTAAGTTTGAAAAATTACAGAAATGTGCTCTGGTTATTTTATATCAGCACCTTCACCTGGAACAAGAACTTGCAGCTAACAGGACTATAGAAAAATATGAAAGATTTCTCTAGATCCACAGGTTAGAATAAAGATAAGAATAGATCCTAGTAGCAGTGACTCTTTCAAGAATAAAGAAGAGGCTATTTGGTTCAAAAGTAAAAAAAAAGAAAAATATTGTCCACTATATTATGAAATTTAAGTCACTATTTCAGAGTTTATGTTAAAAAAGACAGATGTTAGAACAGGACCTTTTGTATTAATGTGATTACCTAGACAGAAAATATTGTAAAATTAGCTCAAATATCAGAGGAAGTTCAGGGATGGTTTGATCAAAAAGGTTTGTACTCTAGCAATTTGTAAAAACTTTTAGATGAGTGTTTTGTTTGAAAGAAGGGCAGAAAAATAATACTATCATGTCAGGTTCATTAGTCATTATAAGTCAGAAATTATTCTAGGTTGCAAAATATTTATTAAATACAGTAGCATTGACAGATATACACTACCATGTATAAAATGGATAGCTAGTGGGAAGCTGCTGTATAGCATAGGGAGATTAGTTCAATGCTTTGTGATGACCTAAAGGGATGGGATGAGGAGGGTGGGAGGGAGGCTTAAGAGGGAGGGGATATATGTATGCATATAGCTGATTCACTTTGTTGTACAGCAGAACTAATACAACATTGTAAAGCAATTATAATCCAATAAAGATGTAAAAAATAAATAAATAAATAAATAAATAAATAAATAAATAAATAAATACAGTTCAGAGTCTTCCACTGATAAAGATCTAAGCACAGAAAGTCACATCCAATCTTAATAATGTAATATCCTACCAGATTGATGCATCTTTTTTTTTTTTTTTTTTACAATTTCGTACCTTGTCTATGTCATATCACTCATCACATTGTACTGAAGTTATTTATGTATTTGCCATTGCTGCTTGACAGTGTTTCTTGAAGGTAGGGTCACTTTTTAATTTATATCTATATGCTTGGTATCCTATAAAATGCCTAGAAATGTGCACTCTGTAAAAAATTATTTTTTAATAAAAAAGAACTAACCCAAAACAGAGATTTATTACTACACATTCAGGATATAAAGAGAGGAAAGACCATCTATTTAAGATTTTTAGGTCCTAAACAAGAGAACATTATACAGAAGGGTAAAGAAGTAACTTGGAAGCATCTTCTACAAAGAACAAGTTCAGACCTGCTCAATATTGAGTCATTGAACTACTGACCACAACTAAGGTAAAGTGTGACTAAGGGTCTGAAGCATACTTAAGCATTTAGGTGAAAGTCAAGAGAATGCAACTTCAAAGCTGAAAGATAAAACAAGAGCAGAAACTATTTCTTGCTTGTATATAGCAAATATGAATTCCTGGCACTGTAACAGAACTAGATTACACATTGTGATATTAAAACAGTTAAATTGCATTTTCTAAACTGTTCTAGACATAGTATTTCTGTTATAAATGTTTTAAAAGTAAGTAAGGAGATCCTAGAATAGCAGGAAGCAAAGGTATAGAGAGTTCAGTTTTTCAAATGCCTGCTTTTTAAGTAAAATAAAATTTTATTGGTAAGTATTTATATGGTTTTTATTTTTCATATACTTGGTACTAATAGAGATAACTGGAGGAGTAAAATTTGCTTAATAACTTGGGTTAAAATCTAACTATCCAAACAATGAATGAAATGCAGAACAATGTAAGTGGTGATTTTTTCACATGAAATATAAAAACAAAATATAAAAAAGAAATAATGAGTGATATACTGAACCATAAAGCTATAACTATATGCTTCACTTTTATAATACTAGACACAATTCCATGATAAATGATAATGAGAAAAACATTCTAGGGATATAGTGTTTATTCTCAGGAGCTATGGAAGTCTTGAGGCATCATGTATTAGCTGTAAATTACTTCTTTCTGGGCACTAAATGGCAGCCTGCTGCTCAGGAAGAAATTAATTTAGTGTTTTATGTCTTTATAATACACAAGCGAATGTCAAATCATGAAATAATCATCACAAAATTAGTTTTATTAATAATAGTAATACACTCATATTGTAGTCCAAAATCAGCAAGATTCTTCCAGTAAGTCACTCCGTAAAAATAAGTTAAATACTTTGGAAGCTAATTAACTTTGTCAGGCTACCAAGTGCCATTTAACATCCTAAAGTTGCAATTTACTCAGTGGCAGAGGTTGGCGTAAATGAGACATATGCAGCTCTGCAATTCAAAATTATTGCAGTTTTTTGATCTCCAAAACTTCTGTTCTATAGTGGGCCTCACCTAAGAAATACTCTTGCAAGTGTTTAAAGAGGATACATTTATTTAGATTGTTATCCCTACTATCACACTTTTGAGATCAAGACTATAGACTGTTCACTTCTGGGTGCTGAGCACAAGTTCCATTGGATGGCTTCCAATGACACATTCAAAGCAGAATTCAGAACTAGGCCCATGACAAAATTAATAGATGAGAAACTTCTGAGTGCCAGCATGTATTTCTTCAAGGAAGCCTTTCATGCAATTGGTCTTATACATTTACAAGTCACATTTTAAAATTGCACACAATACTATAACACCTGAAATGAGAAATTACGCTTACTTAGTCTTTTTCCTTATTTGTCACCACTAAGAAATAATCACTTTCAGTTATTTTTTCTACCATGACCATGTTGAGGAGGAAAAAATATCCAAAGAAAAGAAAATAGAATGAGATTTAGAAACTTCGCTCTTTAGAGAAAGCTTCTGTGCACTTAAGTTTTCCTAAGGAAATGCTGATGTTCCTAGTATTATTCACTGCAAAATAAAAACACATAAAAATAAATTCACATCCACATACCCTGCTTTGTTACACCATATAGCTTTTATTCCCTCAGGCAACAACTTTTAGTTATTTACTTGATGAAGATATCTGAAAGCACAGACATGCTAGAAATTGGTCAAATCTATGAATCCAGGTTTATTTTATGACATCTTGTGTCTTCATGGTACTAAGATCTCTCAATATTTCTAAATGTTGAAATTAATGATCATAGGTTCTTGAATGCCACAATACAAACAATGGACATTTTGACTGATTGCCTATAATTATTTGTTATGAAAATATAGTGAATGGTGACAGTGTAAAATACCACGTTCACAATATAATACACAAATTTGTAAGACTGAAAATGATTTAAATTTCAATACACATTTTGGTCAACTTACAAATGCAGTTAAAATGACAAGAGAGGCTATAGTTTAGAAAATGAGTAGAAAATGACATTTTGAAGTAATATAAATAAACATATAAAGTCTTGATTCTGAAAAATCTGGAATATGTTTAAAGGACTTTTTGGAAACCTTATTACCATCAACATTTCCACATCTTCCGAAATAAGACTTATTTTGCCTCTCTCCCACAGATACTTTACTCGGTTATTTCTCCTAAGTTTTAAAATTCTGGTAATAACAGCTTTGATTGATATTCCAAACCAAAACTACCTTTCTGCATTCTCGAATGCTATGGCCATCATTATTATTCAGTGACCAACTGGGAATGAAAAGATAGCAGCTGGTGTGTAATCTATGTTTCCTTTCCTGATGTCACCTGGGGAGAAAGAATCTAGTTAAATCATCCTCCAATCATGCTAACTGAATCTCTTGATAGCATTTATTAACATGTTATCTTCTATGGAATGCTTTTAGCAAGATATACCTTATATGTCTAGATTACTTATGGCAATAGATTCGTAGGGTATATTGTTCTGGAAAATCTCAGATATGTAATTAGCAGCATAAAAAGTGCTGGTATTCCTTGATTGTGTTGGTTATAAATTGATTGCTTCTTAGCTACAAAATTCACCTTTTTAGACTGCTTTGTGAAAATGAATCTGGGTGCTTTTAAATATTTGTTTTTCCTATGCCAGCTGGCATAAAATTTTGTCAGTAGAGCACACTGTTGGAGAAAAAGAGTTTTGTTTCCTATTTCTGGTGTGCAGGTTTTGCAGGTTCCTATAGAGTTCCAGCTTCTCTAGTGTCTAATTCTATCAGCACATGGCAAGCAGCAATATTTTTCAGCCAGCAGCTTCCTTTGACACCTCCCATCTTCTGACAGTTTTGTAGAAGAGTGACTCTTTCCCAGTTCCCAGCTCGTGCAGTGCATGGCAGCAAGCAGCATTCAGCAGACGACCTATTCCTCCAGCATCAATCAGTCACGGGCTCTTCCACAATACCTGGCTGGGGCAGCATACAGTGGCCAGCAGAATCCCACTGTGAACAGCTTTATCCAGTACCAAGTACCAAGGTGAGTTTCTAGCAAGTTCCAGAGGGCATATGTCAAGCAACTTCTGCTGGCATGGCATCACAGAACTTCTGTCATCCCGTGAGTCATAGCTGTGTTCTCTCCAACAGAGTTGGAATCTTTGGGAGATGCGAGTTCTTCCTTGGGTAGTCTATCTCAGCCACCGGGTTAGTGATTGCTCCTTAAATCCATTGTTTCTATACCTTGATTTCACTTAACTTTTTACTTGCCAGTACCTCCCTCCTTACTCTAACCACTTGTTATAGTTAATGATCCTTTATATTAAACCTTCCCTGTTCAAATAACTATGTGGTTCTCTCTCTTGATTGGACTCAGAATGACACGATCTAAAAAACTCTCTCTGTGAAAGTGATACTCTGATTATACCACGCAGAAGCTTACATGTTAAATTTGAACCAGTATGTGTCTGCATTAGCATGACAAAGGTCTGAGGAGATGGATTGGTCATCTCACACTCTTCCATGCTTTGCCCGTGTTTTGTAATTACCTGTAGTTTTTTTATCTATTTGTAGAGTTTGATTCTGAGTGAGACATCTGATATCTGTGAGTCTTACTTTACAATCTACTCCCTTGTGTTACTTATACTGTAAAGAAAGGACAAATTATTGTAAAAATTACATTGCTAACTACTCTAAAGAAGACAATGGGACATACATTCACTATCACAATATATTACAAAAGTATTATTGCAAGAGTACTGATATGTTTCAAATAAAATATATTGCATGGCTTAAACAAAGGAAAATATTAATTTGCAATATTTAGATAAATATTTTAGAATATTGATATTTTATATCTTCATTTAGCTCTAGAGGATCCTTAAAGTTTGGCTCCTGGGTAATTTACTAACATCTGTTCTCCATTCTCCATTCAGAAATTCATACAAATACTGTAAAAAAAAATGCTATTTTACTATAATCTTGGTGTTTTCAGCATTCTTTGAGTAGTGAAAGTGAAGATAGGCAACCTAACAATTGTGTAAAAATGGACTTAAAAATTAAACATTGTGATTGATGAAGTATTTAACAAAAGATAAGAAATAAGACACATGATTAAAAATTAAGGAATTTGTATTCTGAAATGTTACCCACAACTAGGATTACCAAAAGCTTACTAATTATGTTATTGTGATAATTCAGCAAAATAATTAATGTGAAATGCTCTAAAAATTTATTTCTTTATTATAATTTAGTAATATATTATAATATTAATAAATATCACATATGTATATATTATAAATATATATGATATAATATATATTATATATATTTCTTCCTATTATTCAGGCTATGGCAACTAACCTACAGTAAGAACAATTTAAAAATGATAGCTTAAGATAACAAAGGTTTAGTTATTGTTCACCTTCCATGTCCATAACCAGGTAACTCTCTCACTTTTCCTTACGCTGGGACTCGTGCTGAAAGAAGAGTCACCAGATCAAATATTGGTCTTCTCTGTACCAGAGTAAGAGAGCTCTCTGGAAAACCTTACACGCACAATCAAATACTGCTATTTGTAAATGGAACTTGTTAATTCCACTAACAATTCATTAAATATGACTAGTTATATATCCCCCTCACTAAAAGGGAGCCAGAAAGGGTAATCTCATCAGAGTTCTGAAAGAGAGAAGCAGAACTCTTTACAGCATCAGAGCAATAAGTATTGTAGTCTACCCTCCGGTCACAATTCATGTGGTTCAGTTTTGTACCCCAAACAAGAACTGTTTCAGAGAGGTTCCTCAAGTACAGAATCTTTGCATGATGTGCAGTAACCTCTATATCAGCAAGACCTGGTGCAGACTTTCATACAATAAACAACAACAACAAATTGTCTGCCTTCTAAACACCCAAATATACCACAATAAATGGTCCCATTTGAGAAAAAAAAATAAAAGAGGAAGAGTGGAAGACACAGAAGTCACTGGTTTATAGCAAATCTGCTATCCTGGGGGATATGTTATGAAGCCCCCTCTGCATTGCAGGTTCTCCTCTCACTGGATGAGGGGTCTCCACATGATATTCCTCTGTGACCTTTGTCTCTGCCTTCTAAGATTTTTTTTTTACCTTCTCCGTTTTCACTTGGCTAAATTTGAAGCGGGCATAGGAGAATATGTTCACTTATGAGGCTAGGCAGTTTTCTCATATCCTTCTACCATACGTTATATCCACAGTTTGTTTTGGGAAAATGCACAGTTATCTTTTCTCTGAGCCAGTTTACCCAACTGTAATTTTATAGTTAGCACAGCAACCTTTAAAAGCATAGCTATTTTCACTATATAAAATATATAAGATAACATAGTGTGGTAAGTGTTTAGATGTTTCCCTAGAATAAACTTTGTTGTCAATTTTTTGGTTATCTCAATAAAAGCTTTTCAAACAGTTTAAGATTGTGAGCAGTCCCAACCACGAGACACTATATTTGCTCTTATTCTCCTCAGTACCTCATTCTTTTTTTCAAGTTAATTTTTATTGGGGTATAGTTGCTTTATAATGTTGTGTTAGTTTCTATTGTACAATAAAGTGAATCAGCTATACATATACATATATCCCCTCTTTTTTGGATTTCCTTACCATTTAGGTCACCACAGAGCACTGAGTAGAGTTCCCCAAACTATACAGTAGGTTCTCATTAGTTATCTATTTAATACAGAGTATCAATAGTGTATGTATGTCAATCAGCACTTCATTCTTTTCCACTACAAATCCTTACTTGAAATATTGTTTCTGATATTTTATTGCAGATTTTATAAAACCTCCCCATAATAATTGGTCAGCTCTGTGATACAAAAGCCATCATCAATATAATGTAGTGATTGGAAGTGATCTGGGAATACTTTCTATTAAAACATATGTAACTCCAAATTATTGGTTAGTGGAGAGTCATACCTAATTGAGTAGAAATTAAATAAATATATCATTTTTAAGTTTAAAATAATTATTCTCACTTGAATTCTTTATATAAAACTCATAATTTTCCAATTTACATTGACAATGGATCTAAGGCTCTAATGAAATTTTTCATCAGGGAAAATATACCCTGGAAAGTTATCTGCTACTCAGAGAGAAGTTATGTGAGGAAGCTAATGATCTACCTGTAACTAACAAATGCCAATACCACTAAGGATTTGAGTGAGTTAATCATTACAGAGGATGAAACTTAGCCTGAGCTGTCCACTGTTATAGGACCCTAAAATATAAATACAAATATATATGCATAGATAAGTATGACTTATGTATGTGAGTATATACAGATATATATACGCACATGCATACACATTTACTGAGTGAGAGAAATAGATATTTCCAAGAAAATTACTCTTTAATCTATATTATAATCCCAAATTTCTATTTTATCTTATATACTAGTAAGAGAAATTAGACCACATGATTTGCTCCATTCAGTTGCTTGTTCACTTTGCAGTTTACACTCATATGCTGTCCTTGCTTATACTTCCAATATCTCTTTGTAGGTCCATCTTTCTATACCAGTTGCATGGGAGAAAGAATCTAAATAAAAAAATTCAATAGAGAAGAATTAGCCACAAAGAATAACTATTTAAAGGGAGAAATAAATGTTGAACAAGTTTTATTTTGTTCTTGTCAAGAAATTGTTTCAAGTCAAATTGTGTTATGTGCATTATTATTTCATTTCTAGTCCTCATTGATGATGGTGTGAAATAGGAGGGAAAACCATTGGTTCTACTTAGATTAAAAGTACTTTACTTATGGTTTATGCACCCTGGGGACAGCTGGGCTAAAACCAAGATGATGATGACACTGACAGGAAAAATAATTGTTATTGCTTAATTTCATTTTACATTGAAAGTTTTCTTTGTGAAAAATGTTTGATACTGAATTAAAACATTACAATAATGAAAATCTCAAGACAAATATAGGTATCTTGGTAAGCTCCTATTGAATAATGTCTATTCTTAGGAATATTCAAATATTCACCTGCCTACTTGACATTTTTATTTCAACATCTTATAGGAAACTCAAACACACTATGGCCCAAACTCTTTATTCTTTTGTTCAACCCTGTACTTAGCCAATAAACAACCAATGTTTTCTGTATCTGAAAATGTCACCAATGTTCACTCAAGTACTGAAGCCCAAAACCTAGGAGTCACAATTAAACCTTCCTTTTACTGTCTTGAAATTTTGATGTAGGAGGAGAACAGGTGAAGTGAGAATGGAAGCCCAGAGGTCTTTCAACAAGCCTTTCCTTTTTTTTAAGTCTGTGAAGATACTAGGTAAATTGTAGGGAATTAACAGCCTCAAAGGTATACCCCTATTCTACTTAGCCTTTATTTGGGTTGTATAATTGGAGAGGGTAAAGAGCCCAGAATGTGAAGAAAAATTGCCTGAAAACTAGAGAAAAACTCAAAATAGCCTTTAGAAAGGGCAGCTCTCTGTTAAATTGATCTCATCCAGGCTTTCCTGAGTGAGATTAGATATGTGAATTGGGACCATGTTTGTCCCCAGAAGGATCAGCACACATCTGTAGTCATTCAAAACAAAACAAACAAAAGAAGTATACTAGATGGAGAGTTGAAATTATATTCCAACAAGAGAGAAAGAAAGAAAAAAAGAGAAGAAGAGAGACAGAAAACAAAGAAAGAGGGAAAGAAAGGAAAAAAGGAGGGAAGGAGGGAGGAAGGAAGGGAAGAAAGAAGAAGAAGGAAAATAGGAGGCTTTTTCTTTTTTACTTTTTTTTTTTTTGGGGGGGGGTACACCAGGTTCAATCATCTGTTTTTATACACATATCCCCGTATTCCCTCCCTTCCTTGACTCCCCCCGACCCTCGAGTCCCCCCCACACTCTCCGCCCCAGTCCTCTAAGGCATCTTCCATCCTCGAGTTGGACTCCCTTTGTTATACAACAACTTCCCACTGACTATTTTACAGTTGGTAGTATATATGTCTGTGCTACTCTCTCAATTCGTCTCAGTTTCCCCTTCACCCCCCGCCCCCTCCCATACCTCGAGTTCTCCAGTCCATTCTCTGTATCTGCATCCTTGTTCTTGTCACTGAGTTCATCAGTACCATTTTTAGATTCCGTATATGTGACTTAGCATACAATATTTGTCCTTCTCTTTCTGACTTACTTCACTCTGTATGACAGACTGTAGTTCTATCCACCTCATTACATATAGCTCCATCTCATCCCTTTTTATAGCTGAGTAATATTCCATTGTATATATATGCCACATCTTCTGTATCCATTCATTTGTTGATGGGCATTTAGGTTGCTTCCATGTCCTGGCTATTGTAAACAGTGCTGCAATAAACATTATGGTACATGTTTCTTTTGGGATTATGGTTTTCTTTGGGTATATGCCCATTAGTGGGATGACTGGATCATATGGTAGTTCTATTTGTAGTTTTTTAAGGAACCTCCAAATTGTTTTCCATAGTGGCTGTACCAACTTACAGTCCCACCAACAGTGCAGGAGAGTTCCCTTTTCTCCACACCCTCTCCAACATTTGTGGTTTCCAGACTTTGTGATGATGACCATTCTGATTGGTGTGAGGTGATACCTCATTGTGGCTTTGACTTGCATTTCTCTGCTGATTAGTGATGTTGAGCATCTTTTCATGTGTTTGCTGGCCATCTATATGTCTTCTTTGGAGAAATGTCTATTTAGGTCTTCTGCCCATTTGTGGATTGCGTTATTTGCTTTTTTGGTATGAAGCTTCATGAGCTGCTTGTATATTTTGGAGGTTAATCCTTTGTCCGTTGTTTCATAGGCAATTATTTTTTCCCACTCTGAGGGTTGCCGTTTAGTCTTGTTTATGGTTTCTCTTGCTGTGCAAAAGCTTTTAAGTTTCATGAGGTCCCATTTGTTTATTCTTGATTTTATTTCCATGATTCTAGGAGGTGGGTCAAAAAGGATCTTGCTTTGATATATGTTATAGAGTGTTCTGCCTATGTTTTCCTCTAGGAGTTTTATAGTGTCTGGCCTTCCATGTAGGTCTTTAATCCATTTGGAGTTTATTTTTGTGTATGGTGTTAGGAAGTGTTCTAATTTCATTCTTTTACATGTTGCTGTCCAATTTTCCCAGCACCACTTATTGAAGAGGCTGTCTTTTTTCCATTGTATACTCGTGGGAGGCTTTTTCTTTTTTAAAGTGGTAAAAATTAGTGGAGAGGGTCCTGAACTTATTTATCTGAGCAACTGGGATTGAATGGCACAAAGATTTCCACAGGTCAGACACTTGAAAGGACTTGCCAAACTTTACAGAGTATACACTCATTATGGCTATTATTTAAGGTAAAGGGTACGAGCTGCAACAGAGAGAGAGTGCAGGTAAGCATTGCAGGGCCATGAGACAACCCATGTGCATGCTCTTCATGGTTTTTTATTTATACTCGTGTACTGCAGTGTCTCTGGCTTGAACCATAAATATGCAAGAAATCGTGCAAATAAGTTAGGCTTATTAACCTGGTTAGGCCAGTTGCAAACCATTGTTATTTAACTAACTGTTATTTAACTAACTCACTAACCCTGAGAATCCCCTAGGGAGTTTCAGGCATTAAGAGCACATTATAAATCCACTGTCCTTATTCTGACTCAGAGTTAAAAATTGAGTTTTTCAGTCCAACTGTAAATTAACTCTATTTCCCCAAATAACTCCATAAATACTATATTCTTTTCAATATTAAGTGACTGAATATTCATATTGGATATAAACGAGTTAAATGAGTTACCTTGTTTGAACATGTGTATACATAGAGGTCTTTTTTTTTTTACCAGTTTAGAAATTGTCTAGTAAATATCTATGAATTAAACCTCCAATTATTTATGCAATATTAATTGGATTAACAATAATATTCAGGGACTGCAAATTTTAAAAAAAGTTAAATTCAAAAGCTGTTCTCTGCACTAAATACTAGTTAATGGTAATTTTTTTAGAATCTGAAGAGGAGTTCACTTTTCTATTATTTTTTTAATTGGGAGAGTTCTGGAAATGTGAGTACATATATGCATTTGTGTTCATGTCTGTCAATGAGTGGTATATATTTGGAAATTTTCAATATGGCATTCTAAAATTGTTCCATTATTTTTAAGTAAATCCTTTTTAAAAGAGTTTTAGGTTCACAGAAAAAAACTGAGTGGAAAATACAGTTTCCATATGCTGCCTTCTCCCACACATGCACAATTTCCCCCAATATCAATATTCACCAACAGGGTGGTAATTTTGTAACAACTAATGAACCTACAGAGACATGTCATTATCACCTAAAGTTCATAGTTTGTATTAGGATTCACTCTTGGTGAATTGTACATTCTATGGGTTAAGACAAATGTAAAATGTATATATTATTTTTGTAAATAATATGTGTAAAATAAATGTAAAATATATATATTAATATGTATTAATTTTGTATTCTGCAACTTTGTCAAGTTCATTGATGAGCTGTAGTAGTTTTCTGGTGGAATCTTCAGGATTTTCAGTGACAGTATCATGTCCTCTGTAAATAGTGACAGTTTTACTTCCTTTCCAATTTGGATAACTTTTATAACTTTTTTTTCTTTTCTGATTGCTTTGGCTAGGACTTCCAATACTAAGTTGAATAAAAATGGTGAGAATGGGCATCCTTGTCTTGTTCCTGATTTTACAGGAAATGCTTTCAGCTTTTCACCACTGAATATATGTTAGCTGTTGACTTATCATATATGGCCTTTATAATGTTGAGTTATGTTCCCTCTATACCCACTTTGTGGAGAGTTTTTTAATCATAAATGGATGTTGAGTTTTTTTGACAGCTTTTTCTGTGAGTCTATTGAGATGATAGTGTGATTTTTATTCTCCGGTGTTAATATGGTGTATCAAATTGATTTGTAGATTTTGATCCATCCTTACATCTCTGGGGTAAATCCCTCTTAATCATGGTGTCAGACCCTTTTTACATATTGTTAAATTCACTTTGCTGATATTTTGTTGAGGATTTTTGCACATATGTTCGTCAGTGACATTGGCCTATAATCTTTTTTTGTGATATCTCCGCCTGGTTTTGGTATCAGAGTGATGCTGGCCTCATAGAATTTTGTAAGCATTCTTTCCTGTGCAATTTTTTGAAAGAGTATGAGAAGGTAAGTGTTAACTCTGTGGCATTTCTATACACTAACAATGAACTACCAGAAAGAGAAATTAAGAAAACAATCCCATTCACCATTGCATTTAAAACAATAAAGTACCGAGGAATAAATCTAAGTAAGGAGGTAAAAGACCTTTACTCAGAAAACTGTAAGTCACTGATGAAAGAAATTGAAGGTGACACAAACAGATAGAAAGATGCACCATGTTCATGGATTGGAAGAATTAATATTGTTAAAATGAACATACTACCCAAGGCAATCTACAGATTCAGTGCAATCCCTATCAAAATACCAATCGCAGCTTTTTTCACAGAACTAGAATTCTAAAATTTGTATGGAAACACAAAAGGCCCTGAATAGCCAAAGAAATCTTGAGAAAGAACAGAGCTGGAGGTATCATGCTCCCTGACTTCAGACTATACTGCAAACTACAGTTATCAAAACAGTATGATACTGTACACAAAAACAGACACATAGCTCAATTGAACAGAATAGAGAGCACAGAAATAAACTCACATACTTATAGTCAATTAATCTATGACAAAGGAAGAAAGAATATGGGTAAAAGACAGTCTCTTCAATAGTAGTGCTGGGAAAACTCGACAGCTACATGTAAAACAATGAAATCGGAACATTTTCTCACATTATGTACAAAAGTAAACTCAAAATGTATTAAAAATCTAAATGTAAGACTGGAAACCATAAAACTCCTGGAAAAAAATATATGCAGAACATTCTTTGACATAAACTGCAGTAATATATATTTTTTTAATCTGTGTCGTAAGGCAAAGGAACTAAAAGCATAAATAAACAAATGGGACTTAATTAAATGTAAAAGCTTTTGCACAGCAAAGGAAACTATCAACAAAATAAAAAGACAACCTACAGAATGGGAGAAAATATTTGAAAATAATATGACCAATGAGGGATTAATATCCAAAATATATAAACAGCTCATGCAACTCAATATAAAAAACTTAAAAAATGGGCAGAAGATCTGAACAGATATTTTCCCAAAGATGATATACACATGGCCAACCGGCACATGAAAAGATGCTCAACATCATTAGTCATCAGAGAAATGCAAATCAAAACTACAATGAGTAATCACCTCACATGTGTCAGAATGGTTATCATTAAAAAGAACACAAATAACAAATGTCGGTGAGGATGTGGATAAAAAAGGACCTTTGCACACTGTTGGTGGGAATGTAAATTGGTGCAGCCACTGTGGAAAACAGTATGAAGACTCCTCAAAAAAAACCCAGAACTACCACATGATTCAGCAATTCACACCTGAGTATATACCTGAAGGAAACAAAAACACTAGTTTGAAAAGATACATGTAACCCAATGTTCATAGCAACGTTATTTATAATAGCCAAGATATGGAAGCAACCTAAGTGTCTGTCAATGGATGAATGGATAAAGAGGATTTGGTATATACATACACAAAAGAATACTACTCACTCATTAAAAAAATGAAAATTTGCCATTTACTACAACATGGATGGACCTGGAGGGTATTATGCTTGGTGAAATAAATAAGAGACAGAAAGACAAATACTGTATGTTATCACTTAAATGTGGAATCTAAGAAATGAAACAAACAAATGAATATAATGAAACAGAAAAGACTTACAGATATAGATATAGCCACTTACAGCGGCTACCAGTGGGGAAAGGGAAGGAGGGAGGAGAAGGATAGGAGTAGGGGATTAAGAGGCAGAAACTACCATGTTTAAAATAAGCTACAAATATATATTGTACAGCACATGAAATTTAGCCAATATTTTATAATTTCAAATGGAGTATAATCTATAAAAATTTTGAGTTACTATGTTGTATACCTACTATTAACATATTGTAAATTAACTGTACCTAAAAAAAAAAAATGTATCAATCATAATAGTATCATACACAATAGTTTAACTGCCCTAAAAATCCTCTGTACTCTGCCTATTTACCTCTTTTGGCCTTGGTATCCCCTTATCTTTTTTTGTCTCCATAGTTTTGCCTTTCTCAGAGTGTCATACAGTTGGAATCATAGTTTATGTAGCCTTTTCATATTGGCTTCTTTCACTTGGTAATATGCATTTAAGTCTCCTCCATGTTTTTTCATGGCTTGATAGCTCATTTCTTGATAGCACTGAATAATATTCCACTGTCTGGATGTATCACAATTTATTTAACCATTCACCTACTGAAGGACCTTTTGGTTGTTTCCAAGTTTTGGCAGAAAGCTGTTATATACCGCTTTGTAGGATTTTGTGTGAACATAAGTTTTCTACTCATTTGGGTAAATAAATAACATGGAGTGCAATTGCTGAACTGTATGTTAAGAGTATGTTTAGTTTTGTAAAAAATCTACCAAACTGTCTTTCAAAGTGGCTGCACTATTTTGCATACCCACCAGCAATGAATTAGAGTTATTATGGCTTTTTTTTTTCTTTCAGTGAGTGCTGGAACTATTAGGAAACTCAGTGACAACACTCCTCATTAATAGCTTAAAATAGCATGTTCACATATGGCTAAACTTTTTTCTCTTCTTTTCCATTTTCTCTTTCTTTCTTTCTTTCTTTCTTTTTTTTTTTTTTTTTTTTTGGTGATAGAATGGAGATTTTGGTGGCCACAATTTGGGGGTATAGAGAACTAAATTTATCTATGGAAAAATGATAAAGTACAGGATTAAAAAATGTAGAAAGGAGGATACTATACCTTAACCTATTACTCAGGTCATCCAGAGTCTGGTATTCTGAACTGCCTCAATAATTTTCTCTTGAATTGCAAAGAAATTGGTATCTTAAATCTGCTTCATGAGATTCATATTCTCTATTAAAGCATTTTTTAACAAAGACAGAATTAATGTGGGAGAAATTCCTAGAGAAATGACTAATGAGAATGATTTTGAGTAGCCAATTTCTTGCTCTGTTTATGATGCATTACATAATCTGGACAGAGACAAATTGCCTGACCATAGTATTATTCTTTAGAAAACCAGTTCCTCAAATCCATAAGAACCATAGAAGAGAATTAATAAAATTTAAAGTGATTTTTTCAATGGCAGAAAGAGTTAAACTCTCAGAATCAACTATATCTAGGTCAAAAATCCTTGACAGACTATCAACTTGGAGAGTAAAAAGTTCTGGGAAAGAAGCCAAGAGAGACAGCACCAAGATCAAGAGCTGTAAATCTTAGGAATGAAGTTCTTCCTGAATCTAAAGGACCACCTTACATATGCATCTCTTTTTAAATTTAAGAATATTTGCCTATAAACTCTGGGGCAGATGGTCAGGACATATAGAAGGTAAGGGCAGTAAGCCTTAATCTTTCTCTCCAGATTCATTAAAATATCAGAACTGTCAGGAGGGACACTAAGCTGTATGCCAGAATTTAGTTTTTTTTTTTTTTTTTAAATAGTGGGGTTACATTAAAAGAGAAAGACTAATTTTTGAATAAGGGACATAAATCTGAGTTTTCTAGGTTGGAGTAACTGGAAATGTTTTAATGTTTCCCTGGGTGTGTTTTAGAATTAATTTATGCAGTTGTTGCAAAAAGACCATTCTTGACTAAATAGAGTGCCTACAGGACAGGTCACTAATAATTGGACATTGTAAATGAGAGATCTCAGATACCCTAGTCATGAAAAAAATAGTAAAGAAGAAAACAATACTGAGTACTAGAGTTAGTAAAATTACTATAGTCCAGAATTTGAAGAAATGATCTAATCCACTATTTATGATTTACTTATCTAGATGACACCTGGAAATAACCTCTGGGTATTAAAACACTAAATAAAGACATGCCATCCATGTATAGAAGGACATTTACTATAATATTTATTTTGAAAAAAATCTCTCTACATTCCAATATCTTTGATAAGAAGTCAGTGATCTGAGAAATGGATTATTCAATATAAGTACATGTTGATCATGAACAAAAGTTTCATATTATCTTGGTAAGGAAAAATTTTATATTTCCTGTTTTTTTTTCTTACCAGAATATATAAATCTATCAGAAGTTTCATAGTTTTAAAAGTTAGAATATAGGGACTTCCCAGGTGGTACAGTGGTTAAGAATCTGCCTGCCAATGCAGGGTATATGGGTTCGAAGATCCCACATGTCGCAGAGCAACTAAGCCCGTGTGTCACAACTACTGAGCCAGCACTCTAGAGCTCGCAAGCCACAACTACTGAAACTGTGTGCCACAACTACTGAAGCCCGTGCACACCTAAAGCCCATACTCCACAACCAGAGAAGCCACCACAATGAGAAGCCAGAGCACTGCAGTGAAGAGCAGCCCTGCTCACCACAACTAGAGAAAGCCCACTAACAATGAAGACGCAACGCAGCCAAAAATAAAATAAAGTAAGTAAGTAAATAAATAAATTTACATGTAAAAAAGGCAGAATATAAAAAACTGGACTTTGAAGTTGGGTACTCTGTGAAATAGAATCTGAGACAGAGGCTTATGTCCAGGAGATTAACTGGGAAGTGCCCTTTTGATGAACAATGTAAAGGAGTAAAAAAAGCAGAATTGGCCAAACAAGAATTTGAACTGAGATTCAGTTATGACAATGGTCTCAGCTAATCGAACTCAGAGCTCTGGGATGATGACACTGCAGATTTGTTCCATATTGAGCAAGGGAATTGGCCTTACATTCCTTGCATTGACCAGCCATTGGATGATGGCTTCTTAGGTAAGAGGGATAATGTAGGGCATGAAAACTTTCTTCAGATGGGAGAGGAACTCCTGGAAAGGGGCTCAGTTGATAACTGTCAGGTGCCAACACTCCTAGCATCTGGAGAATGAATGATTTATTCTAGTAGCGGGGGAATTCTAGAAAGCTCCAAGAGCATCCAAGAACCCTCACCCCTTGTGTCCTGTGGAAACACTATTTTGTATAATGTTAGAGAAGTATGTTCTCCATAATTCTGGTCAGCTGCTTTTCTACTTACAAGCTGATGTTTAGTGGCATGAACTAGAGTCCCAACCGCTATGCCTGATCAGTGTTTTATTGCTATAGTTGTGTACTTTTAACTGCAATTGATGCTATCCTTAATCTGTTATCAAGTCTAGATTCCTCTCATATTTGCCTGGAAGTTCTGTTTCAGAGGTTTACTTCATGGCTTGAGTAATAAACCCATCCCTAAGTAATCCCAGCTCCTATTCACAGAGCACTTCTCAGACTATAGTCACTGAATTTTCCCACTTACTGAAAAAATTGGGCAAAGGAGAGATGTACAAGAGGGACACCGAAGAATATAATAGTTTTATCATGTCCTGGCAAACAATGTTAATTACCTGTAAAGGGAAAATAACTCTTTTTCTTGCCTACTGTTCTTCTGGGATGCAAAGCCTGAAGTGAGTGAGTGGCAGCCATAATTTAAAGTTTAATTGGACTCGATGTGCTCTCTAAAGGAAGCATTTTCCATCTGGGAACCAAGGCCTCTAAATATTGGGAGACTAATACAATGTCATTGATGTATTGGATGGAATGTCTGTGAAATGGCCATAACTTTCCAGAACATATTATGAGAGAGGGGAGCAGAGGGGGGATAAGACCAGAAATGTATATTGCTTAGAATCCCACCTATGTATAAACTATTTCTGTGTCAGTTGTTCTGCTGAAAAGCAGACACTAAGACATAATTAAGAATATTTATTGGGTAGGAAAAGGTGGGTAGAGCCTTCAGACCATGATACATGTTTTATTACTATGAAAGGAAAAGAGGAAGAAAGGTAGATTGGCTAGGAAGAGTTCAGACCTTGCAGTCAAGTTCTGAGAAATTCTTGGCTAAATAGGTGGGAAGCCCCAGAGGAAAGAATGCCCATTAGTGGAGTACTACATTGGGCTGGAATGACTCAACTTTAGTCCCTTGCCATACTGGTCTGTGAGCAAGCCAGAATGAATGCTGCCTTGTCGTGAACACCATCAGGTATCCAAATGTATAGATGTGGAAGGATATCTACCAGCAACTCTGCTCACAATAAGTTCTCTTCAACTTGAAAACGAAGGGACATAAGGAAGCTTTGGGAGGTGTTTACTATGTCTGTTCCATTGACTGTGATGATGGTATCACAAATGTTTGCCTATGTTCAAACTTATTCAATCGCACTCATTAAATATGTGCAGTTCTTTTAAGTAAATTATACCTCAATAAAGCTGTTTAAAAAAGTAAGTACATTTGAGTAGCACAACTCTATGTCTGCCAAAGTCTACTCCTAGACTTTGAGTTTTTAATGATGTTTTATATATATATATATAGTCTATATATATATATATAGACTTTCTTCTATATTATATAGTCTCTATATATACTTTCTTCTATATAAATTTATTTATATATATATACACTTTCTTCTGAAATAAAGCATGCAGCTTCTGGAAGAGAGATCAGAATTTCTTACAGCAGTAACAGCACCATTTCCCGTACCAAAACTTATCTGGGGCAATGTTATGAGGGCAGTCATCAGCTACATATACAGGGGACTGTACTACTAATGAGGGATCCTGAAAATGATGAATTTGGAAGCTTACAGAAGAACCACTGCACAGCTGCCAACCTTCTCTCCTGAGAAAGGGAGAGAAACCTTATTTCCTTAATGTAAACAAATCTTCTCTGAGAGAGGTCTCTAGGTTTTTACAATCCTTTGGAATATAAACTAATGGCCTGTGGTTTTATCCTTCTTTGAAATGTAAACAAAAGCCTCAGAAAAGATAAACCTGTAAATGTCTCAGAAGTATTTTACTCTTAGGGTTACTATTCAACCATCCTTTGACCTAGATTGCCTGTATTTTTTGTTCTGAAAGCCCTGCACACTCAGAAGCATGAAAATATCTCCTCTCCTATTTCATAGCTCCATGTGCTGCACTAATATATACTTCCCCATATGCCTATGAGAAGCAGCTCCTCTATGGCTCTTAAGGAAATTTAGAAGGAGGTTAGTGACACGCAGGCCCAGTTCTGTAGTTGTTTCCAGTTCTGCCACAACTGGTTTCCATCATCTTCCTCCTCCATTATTTATCTTAAATTCTCACTCTAAGTTATACCTCTGCCCCTTTTGGTGATTCGCTTTGTGATGGTACTCAAACTCTGATTTTTGAGTCATCTGAACTCTTGGTAATCTTACTTTTCTCAGGCTAGGAATGCTGCACACACACATTTGCAATTACAGATAGGCAAGAAAAAGACTAAGGAATGCTGAAGGGGATCACCACAGACACACACCTATTTCTTCCTGCCCTCACTGTGTGAAAGCATCCCTACATCTTTCGGCTGATTAGAACTAATCACTCTTGCCACAACCGTGACTTCTTTTCTCACCTTCTGTTCCATGGAAACAAAAGATTTAAAGTACTCAGAGGGCAGCCAAAATTTGTAGTTCAGTAAGATGCTTACTATGTCATGGGAGAGTGCTCCTATGTAGAAGGTAATTCTCCTTACCAACCTTACATTCCACCATCCTTAATTCAGCATCTTCAGGACCAATCATACCATCTTATCTCCTGCTAGTATTTGATGACTAAATTATAGAACTCATAGCATAGTCTGTTCCTTTTCTTACTATCCCTAGTTCTTTCCACATCAAATAGTATGCAAAGTAGTGCTTCCAGGCTTCCTAGGTGGTGCAATGGTTAAGAATCCGCCTGCCAATGCAGGGGACACGGGTTTGAGCCCTGCTCCAGGAAGATCCCACGTGCTGAGGAGCAACTAAGCCCGTATGCTACAACTATTGAGCCTGCGCTTTAGAGCCCGTGAGCCACAACTACTGAGCCCATGTGCTGCAACTACTGAAGCCCACACGCCTATAGCCTGTGCTCTGCAACAAGAGAAGCCACAGCAATGAAGAGCCCGCGTGCCACAATGAAGAGTAGCCCCCACTTTCCACAGCTAGAGAAGCCCCGTGTGCAGCAATGAAGACTCAACACAGCCAATAAATAAATAAATAATAAATGTATTTATTAAAAAAGAAAGAAAAAAATAAGAAAATAAAGTAGTGCTTCCAGCAGGCTAAATAATGGCCAAATATATCAAGTCATAATCCTTGAGACTTGTTAATGTTAATCTTATGAGGAAAGGGGGTTTTTGAGATGAGACTAAGCTAAGGATCTCGAGATAGAAAGAGTATCCTGGATTTTCAGGGTGAGCACTGTATACAATCATGTGCATCCTCATATAAGGGAGGCACAGGAAGACTTTACACAGGAGAGGAGAATGAAAAGTGAAAATGGAGACAGAGATTGCAGTATTAAGACCACAAACCAAGGAATGCTGGAATCTACCAGAAGCTGGAAGAGGCAAGGAATGGATTCATCTCTTGAGCCTCTCTCTCTCTAGAGCACATTTCTAACAACACTTTAATATTGACCAGGTAATACTGATCTTGGAATTTGAGAGAATAAATGTTTGTTTTTGTAATCCCCAAAATTGTGGTAATTTGTTACAGCAGCCACAGGAAGCTAATACAATGCTAATTATTAAATCTGTGGCTGGTAGGACATATGGAGTGAATGATGAGGGAAACACATTCCTACAAGGAAGAGACATTTGTATTTTCTTCAGCCATGAGGTGGGTTCTATGTTTTGACAGATACACAGAGGGGCAATTTTGCAACTGTGAAGTTCCCAGGATAATCTGAGATTTGAAGACTTCTGAATGCATATACAAAAATCTCCATAGGAAGTCTCAGAGTCCCAATCCTTCCTGTCAGGGCCCTGACCTTAGTGTAACATATTGCTGGGAATGAGAATATGACCTTCTCTGGAGCCCTGCTTCTCTCATAACTAAGTCTCAGCCCAGATTCTGTGTATTTTCTATGTTTCCGCTGCAGTAAATGAGAGTCCCTCTATATGCTGCCAAGGCCATCTGGCTTTCACACTACAGTTTTAATTGGAGATTAATCATCCTTATCTTTTCTAAGGCTTCAATTGAACTCAGCAGTATCCACTGGATTTCATAAAGTTATTCTTACTAATTCCTATGTAACTCTTAAAATCCTAAGCCACTGCACTTTCCAGTACATTCTCTTTCACTGATATTTCATCTTAGCTCAACAGCAATGGGGTTTTAATAATTATACCACTGCCACAAGACATGGGCTATTAGTGATTCAACTACCACTACTGATGAGGTCTTCACTGCCAACCAGCCAGCAAGCAATCTAACTCTAAATCCCATTTTCCAGTTGGCTACTTTGGATGATTCCTGGCTTCAGCTGTCTGTTGGTCAGGTTCTCTGGGAAGCCAACTCTGAGACAAAGATTTACACACAAGACCTTTTTGGCAGGGGGGTGGGGGTGGGGAGTGTTACTCTCAGGATCTACATTTGTGGTTTTTTGTTTGTTTTAAAGGCCACGTAATAGAATTAGCCAAGGCCCCTCTCACCTGCTCTCCTGTCCCACCCTCTATGCAACCCTCTCTAAAGAAATTGCCCTCTTCCCAGCAAAGGACCCATTCCTGATGCGAAGGCTTCCGGGAAGTGTAGCCCAAGATCCCAATGGACCTGCTCTGAATCCCTCTTCCAGCTCTTGGATTGGATCGAACCTTATAATTGCAGGATTTATAATGGTTGCAGCGTCTCTCCCATTTGGTTCTGTAATTAGCCCTCATCCAGAACACTTTGTAAAACTGAGAAGAGCCCAGGCATGCTCATACCATCTCCTTTTACAATTCCCCCTTGTGATGAGGTAATAGGATTGCAATTATGACATCATAAAACAGAGAGTCAGGAAGCAAACAGATAGGAAAAAGATGCTGAAGCAAACAGATAGCAAAAAGATGTTGAAGACATTATATTTCCTCTGCAGGAAAAAGAAAACACCTTTTCTTAAATCTCCATTACTAAAACCACCTCCCACCTCAGCCTCAGTTTTAAATCCTTTTTTTAAAAAAAAAAAAACATGTAGATATTAGAAGGTGAAGAGGTTGGGAAACAGCAAGATAGTTTCTGGCTCTTATGTAAATTTGAGTGTCAGCATCAAAGATAATTCAGAGAAACTGCCAAAATGATGGAAAAAGAGATTTTAAAGCAATGCTTTCATGTTGTGAACTCTTCATAGGACAGAGTTTTGAGTTTTTCTTGATTGTAAAGTAGTAGTAATGCAAGTGATCATCACTATTATACTTAGCAACAAATCCCTTGAAAGACATCTGGCTTTTCTAAATATTCTGTGTCCCACTGAAGTCTGGATAAGTAAAATAGCTGTGATCAGTGAAAGTAGAGCCAGTGGTGGGGATCTTTCCCGTGAGCATAGGAATGGGGGAGGCAGGAACCACTAAGTCTGCAAACCGGGCTAGGAGTGGGGTCAATCTGTTTGGGGCAGCGGATTCTTTGCTCTCATTAACTTTGTTTTAATGAGTTCCAAAATTTTGACAGATTTTGGTCCTTGTTTTTATTTGAAAAGTACTGATTTTAAAAACCAATGACTTGATAAAAAAGATGTGGTACATACATACAATGGAATATTACTCAGCTGTAAAAAGGAACGAAATTGGGACATGTCTAGAGACATGGATGGACCTAGAGACTGTCATACAGAGTGAAGTGAGTCAGAAAGAGAAAAACAAATATCGTATATCAACACATATATGCGGAATATAGAAAAATGGTAGAAATCAACCAGTTTGCAAGGCAGAAATAGAGACATAGATGTAGAGAACCAACATATGGACACCAAGTGGGGAAAATGGGGAAGGTTGGGCGGGAATGAATTGGGAGATTGGGATTGCCACATATACATTACTAATAAGAAAAAAAATATCAAAGTATACACTTTAGATATATGCAGTTTATTGTATGTCAACTGTATCTCAATAAAAGTTCTTAAAAAAAAAAGTGACTTAAAACTGCTCCCCCCAACGGTCTATAAAATATCCTCCTCCTAAAGGTTTTACTACAGATTGTTATCATTAATAACTCTTACTATTAAGCTTATTAATGAGCAATTAAACATTTCTAAGGCCATTTTTTTTTTTCACACCACTGATTAAGACTGTAGTGGTAGGTGTTATGGATAATCTTCACTTAATCTTCTGAGCTTTCTGAGCAGACTTGGTGACCTTGCTAGCTCCAGCAGTCTTTCTGTCCACTGCTTGGAAGGTACCCATGGCAACAGTCTATTTCATATCAAGAACAGCAAACAATCCAGAGGAGACTAGTCAGAGAAACACTCAACACACATGGACTTCCAGATGATGGCTTTAGAGCCATAATCTTGCTTCTTAGCAGAATAATGAATAATCCTCCTTCAGCTCAGCAAACTTGCAAGCAATGAGAGCTGTGTAGCAAGCCAGCACAGGTACACTGCCAGCAATGATTTGATCTAGATGATTCAGGATAATCATCTAAGCAGTGAAGCCAGCTCCTTCCATTGATGGATTATTTTTGCTGTCCTCAGCCAGGATGCTGTAATTAATATCCTGGACAGACACGCTGAAGGCCATGTTATCACCAGAAAGAGCTTCATTCAAAGATTCATGATGCAATTTCAACAGAAATTTCTAGTCACTGACTAGAATTTCTATTATTGACGAGAGCAAATGTGACCACCATGCTGTGTTTAAGAACACCAGCCTCCACTAGACTCACAGAAACAGTACAAATACAACCAATTTCGTAGATATCTTTGAAGAGCAGATGAAAAGTCTTGTCATTTGGACAGTCTGATGACAAGAGTTAGGCAGAAAGTTAGGTCTCAACTGAGACCCGGTGACAACTAAGGCCATGCTTTATACTAACTCAGCGGATGACTGTCAACCATTAACATTTTATTCCTGAAAGAGGCAGAGGAGATGATATCTAAGCAATATACCACAGTATTCACTACAATTGCCTAAATAAATCAAATATTAAAATCATGCTAGTAATTATAATGATACATGTGGCATTAAAACTAAATATCCACATATATCTTTATACAGTTTACAAAAGCAATTTGATGATTGATACATGACAGTAGAACAAGAATGGTAAAGTTAAAATGAAAACCCCCTTTGACCAAGTAGAAGACTGTACATGTATAAAATAATTCTAAAGCTAAACTACGAATGGGAGAAGCAATGCTCCAAAGCCTAGGGAAGTAATGAATATTTTTATGAATGTGAACATGGGAAGTATAAGACTATACTTGTTTGAAGTTAAATTATCTATTATATTGTTTTCAGTAAAGTTTTAAATGTTTTGATGTTTTATAACAAAGTATGAAATATTTTGATCAAAATATAGTTTTTCCTCTACCAGATTAATTTTATGTGTATATCTTGTTATCTGTTTAAGTTTTGTTTCAAGCATAAAGAAAACCAAATATTTTTAATGGTTCTGTTAGGAAATGCACTTAATTCCTTTATCATTTCATTTTACTGTTTATACTTTTGAAGGTTATGTCTTTTTATTCAGTGGGTAACCACACATTTTCACATATTTGGATCTGAAGTATAATATTATGCCCTCTGAGTATTGTAACTCAAATTGTAACAAATCCAGCAACTGCCTGATATCACAATGTTCTTATTATCTACCAGGCAGGGCATGTCTTAAATAGACTCCCACCATTATCTTAGATCTCTTTTTATTGTTCAAATAAATTGTGAATTTTAATTTACATATTTGTCTGAATTATCAATGTTTATAACTTTTCCACTGAGGATATGTTTTACTGAATGTAGAGACTAGGATTCCATTACTACTGTATTTGTAAATATCTAACTGCCTTTGACCTACTGGATCTCCTCAGAAAATGAGAACAAAAAATAGCCCTAAAATTATATTAACATGCTTGCTTTTATTTTATATCGCTAAAATAGCACAGGTATTGGATTTTCCAATCAGACTCTCATGAGTCAGAGATTGTAGTAAATACTGGGCTTTTCAAATTAGTACAAGGTAAAATATGAAGAGGGTTAGGACTTATGGTACGATGCCTCTCCAACTTTAGTTTTCTCATTTGATATGGACTGGCTCAGATTAAAAGCTACATTTCTAAATTAGGTGGGAAGTAACCATACTGACACAGGAGCCAGGATCTGAAACATCTCAATTTTATACTCAGATAGCTAAATGACTTACATGATGTTTTCCAGGAAGCTGTACCTCATAAATTCACATATTCCAGGGTTATTTACTATAAGCGATCCTAGACAAATGGGTACTTTCTGCAAAAAGCAAGCCACCAGTTTTTTTCTTTTCTTCTCCTTTCCTCTTGTAAAAGAGTGATCTGCAGTTAAACCATTCAGTTCTCACTTGTAAATTATCACACATAAAGAGAATGAAATGTCAATGGGACATTTTAATAAATTTTGCACAAGTGAAACATTATGTAAGAGCCACCGAGGTCAAGAAATAGATCATGGTTAGCACTTTGGAGGTGCCACAAACTCTTTTATAACAACAACCCTAGGGTTCACCCAAAGGTAATCTCTAACTTGATTTTTATGATAGGTGAATCTCCTGATTTCTTTATAAAATTATCCACTGAGTTTTCATAAACCTGTTAGCAATTTGTTTTCTTTTGTGAAATGTCTATTCTTGTTCATTTTTTAATTGGGTAATTTGTGGTTTTTTGCTACTGAGTTGTAGGAATTCCTTATATATTTTGGATATTAACCTCTTATCAGATAAGTGGTTTGCAGATATTTTCTCCCATTGTATAGGTTACTTTTTCACTCTATTGTTTCCCTTGCTAGGCTGAAGCATTTTAGTTTGATGCAACCCATTTGTCTATTTTTGGTTTTGTTGCCTGTGCTTTTGTTGTCAGATCAAAAAAATAATAATAATAATTGCCCAGACCAATATCAAGAAGCTTTTCTCCTGTTTCCTTCTAGTATTTTTACCGTTTCAGGTCTTATGTTTACATCTTAAATCCAACTTGAGTTGCTTTGTATATATAGTGTGAGATAAGAATCCTATTCACTTTCATTTTTCTGAATGTGGATAAACAGTGTTCCCGATACCATTTATTGACGAGCCTATTCTTTCCCAACTTTGTGTCCTTGGCACTCTGTCAAAAATAAGTTGACCAAAGATGTGCAGATTTCTTTGGGGCTATCTATTCTGTTCCACTGATATACAAGTCTGTTTTTATGCTAGTATTATACTTTTTTGATTGATGTGGCTTTATAATATATTTTGAAATCAGGAAGCGTAATGCTGCTAGATTTGTTCTTTTTCAAGATGCCTTTGATTATTCAGTGTTTTCTGCAGTTCAATATGACTTGTTAGGTTGTTTCCATATGGTAACTGTTGTAAATAATGCTGCAGTGAACAAAGGAGTCAGATAGTTCTTTGAGAAAGTAATTTTACTTTCTTTGAACATATACCCAGAAATGGGATTGCTGTATCATGTGGTAGTTCTATTTTTAACTTGTTGAGGAACCTCCATACTGTTTTCCATAATGGCTATACCAATTTGCATTACCATCAACAGTATACAGGGGTTCCTTTACTCCACATCTTCCCCAACACTTGATATTTTTTGACTTTTGGATAACAGCCATCCTAATAGGTAAAGTGGTTTTGATTTTCATTTCCCTGATGATTAGTGATGTGATTGATTTTTGTATGTTGTTGGTGTAGTGCAATGTTACTGAATAAATTTACTAGTTCCAACAGTTTTTTCTTGTGTGTGTGTGAGAGTCTTTAGGGTTTTCTATGTATATGATAATGTTGTCTGCCAACAGAGACTTTTCCTTTTTCCTTTTGAATCTGAAGGCCTTTTATTTCTTGTTTTTAACTAATTGCTCTGGCTAGGACTTCCAGTACTATGTATAAAAGAAATGGTGAGAGTGGACATTCTTGCCTTGTACCAGATCTTAGAGGGAAAGCTTTCAGAATTTCTCCATTGATTATGATGTTAGATGTGGGCTTCTCATATATGGCCTTTATTGTGTTGGGGTAATGTTCTTCTACACCTGTTCTGTTGAGAGGTTTTTTTGTTGTTGTTGTTCAAAGATGACATGGATGTCTTGTAGAGAATTCTACGTCCTCTACAAAATATTTGCTATAAGTAATAACTGAATTTAGCAAAGCTTTACGTTATGTTATGAATTTAGCAAGGGTATAAGTTATACAAGTGTATAAGTTATATTGTTATATACAAACAATATAAATTGTATTTCTGCATACTAGCAACAAATAACAGGAAAATGAAATATAAAATAATTCCATTTACTTTAGCCGCACTAACATAGGAACAAATCTACCAAAAGATATATAAGAAATATGTGGAGTTTCTAGGTTGGTGAACATGTGTAGATTTGGAGACAGTGGTGTGCTTGGAGAGAGCATGGAAATGCCTCACCCTTTCCCCACACCTTGCCCTCTGTGTCTCTTTCATCTGGCTATTCTGGAGTTATACCATATTATATAATAACCAGTAATCTATGTCTCAGCTTCTCAGGCATTATTTTCAAAGCTGCAAAATCATTGTGGAACAAAGTGGCAGCAAATGTCAGACTCTTCTCTGGGCTTCCCTGCTCTCTAAGATTATGGCTTCTCAGGTCTAGCTTCCTTGGTAGCTCACTGTTCAGTTCCTTCATGAAAGGTTCCAGGTGAACCAAAAATTTTTGAGGAACCATGAGAAAATCCTTTATTTTAATAATCTATTAAGAGGTCATATTCAGACAACAAGACTGTGCATGACTTGATCTTCTTGTGTAGACTCCAGGAGAATGTGTGGTTGGCTCTGCTACCACCTCTACAAAGCATAACCAGTTTACACACCCACTATCTTCTGCCTCTTGTAAGCACATGCAGTTCACCTGTGTGATATTCTATAAGTGGCACACACATTGTGAAAACAGCCTGGCTATGCGTCAGCTCTTTCATCCATGACATGCATAAAATAATGAAGTGCTTCTTGTCCCACCCCCTCAGTATCTATAGAGTTTTCTCTTTTTAAGTTTGCTCTTGTATAAATATCACAATTGAAACAGCATCTAGGCCTAGCTATCACACAATATGTCATATTTATAGAAACAGTAAACATGTAGGCATTATTTTACCTAAACACAATTTAAAACCAGCTTAATTCTAAGGCATACCTTGCTCCCAGTATTTTATTTTAAAAATACTATTAGATGTTTCCTTCCTTCCTTCCTTCCTTCCTTCCTTCCTTCCTTCCTTTTGCTTATGCCGCGTGGCATGTGGGATCTTAGTTCCCTGACCAGGGATTGAACCCATAGCCCCTGCAGTGGAAGCATGCAGTCTTAACCACTGCACCACCAGGGAAGTCCCCACGGAAGTTTCAATATAAAGTATTTCAACTTAAATACTAGCTCTGAAGATATCAGATATTGTTTTTTTTGCAAAGATTTTAAATCACAATAAAATAGTTATAAAGTGGCAAAAAAGAAGATATATGTATATGTACATATACATGCATATATTCATATATATGGAGAGATACAGGGAGAGAGAGCACTAGCACTAGCTAGCTATTTCATGTTTATGAATTAGAAGTCTCAATACAGGCTTCCCTGGTGGCACAGTGGTTAAGAATCTGCCTGCCAATGCAGGGGACATGGGTTCAAGCCCTGGTCGGGGATGATCCCACATGTCGCGGAGCAACTGAGCCCATACACCACAACTACTGGGCTTGTGCTCTAGAGCCCACGAGCCACAACCACTGAGCCCACATGCCACAATTACTGAAGCCCACAAGCCTGGAGTCCATGCTCCGCAACAAGAGAAGCCACCGCAATGAGAAGCCTGCACACTGCAGTGAAGAGTAGCCCCTGCTCTCCACAACTACAAAGCCTGCATACAGCAATGAAGAACTAGTGCAGCCAATAAATAAAAAATAAAATAGGACTTCCAAGGTGGCGCAGTGGTAAAGAATCCACCTGCCAATGCAGGGGACACGGGTTCGATCCCTGCCCTGGGAAGATTCCACATGCCACGGAGCAACTAAGCCCGTGCGCCACAACTACTGAGCCTGTGCTCTAGAGCCTGTGAGCCACAACTACTGAGCCCACGTGCCACAACTATTGAAGCCCACGCACCTAGGGCCTGTGCTCCACAACAAGAGAGGCCACTACAATGAGGAGCCTGTGCACCACAGTGAAGAGTAACCCCGCTTGCAGCAACTAGAGAAAGCCCGTGTGCAGCAATGAAGACCCAACACAGCCAATAAATAAAATAAATAAATAAATTTAAATAAATAAATAAATAAGTAAAATTAATTAAAAAAAAAAGAAGTCTCAATACTGTTAAGATGTTATTTCTCTCCAAATTGATATACTGGTTCAAACCAATCCCAAACAAAATCCCTGCAGAAACATTTTAAAAATAACTTGATAATATTCTTCAGAATTGGTATAGTTTGGATTTACTGTAGTGGGTAATGTGACACTCTGTTCCTTCTCAAGTAAAAGAGTGATGCACATCAAAAAAATCTAGAAACAATAAATGCTAGGGAGAGTGTGGAGAAAAGGGAACCCTCTTGCACTGTTGGTGGGAATGTAAATTGATATAGTCACTATGGAGAACAGTATGGAGGTTCCTTAAAAAACTAAAAATAGAACTACCATATGACCCAGCAATCCCTCTACTGGGCATATACCCTGAGAAAACCATGATTCAAAAATATACATGTACCACAATGTTCACTGCAGCACTATTTACAATAGCCAGGACATGGAAGTAACCGAAATGCCCATCAACAGATGAATGGATAAAGAAGATATGGCACATATATACAGTGGAATATTACTCAGCCATAAAAAGGAATGACATTGAGTTATTTGTAGTGCAGTAGATGGACCTAGAGTCTGTCATACAGAGTGAAGTAAGTCAGAAAGAGAAAAACAATTACTGTATGCTAACGCATATATATGGAATCTGAAAAACAAACAAACAAAAAATGGTACTGATGAACCTAGGGGCAGGACAAGAATATAGACACAAATGTAGGGAATGGTTTTGAGGACATGGTATGGAAGGGGAAGCTGGGACAAAGTGAGAGGGTAGCATAGACATATATACACTACCAAATGTAAAATACATAGCTAGTGGGAAGCAGATGCATAGCACAGGGAGATCAACTTGATGCTTGGTGACATAGAGGGGTGGGATAGGAAGGATGGGAGGGAGGTTCAGGAGGGAAGGGATATGGGGATATATGTGTAAATACAGCTGATTCATTTTGTTGTACAGTGGAAACTACAATAAGAAAAACAATTATACTCCAATAAAGATCTGAGGAAAAAAAAAGAGTGATGTGATGAGACTAGTGTCTGGGGAAGATTTTTCTGAAAATCATATGGAATGGATTGAAACAGAAGGAGGTTAGAATTTGGGAAACTGGAAGCTCTTAAGTAATCTGGGTTGTAATAGACAAGGATTGGGCTCAAATAACCATGGAAGGCAGGAAAGAATCAAATGCCTATTGAGCTCAACTATAGTTGACCCTTGAGCAACACAGGTTTGAACTGCAGGAGTTCACTTATAGGAGGATTTTTTTCTTCCAGTTTTACTGATATAATTGACATACAGCTCTGTGTAAGATTAAGGTATATAGCATAATGATTTGACTTAAATACTTAATGAAATGATTACTACAATAAGTCCAGAGAACATCTATCATTGCATACTGATACAAAAATTAGGAGGTTGGAATTAACATATACACACCACTGTACATAAAACAGATAGTCAACAAGGACCTACTGTATAGCACAGGTAACTATACCCAATATTTTGTAATAACCTATATGTATATACACACACATATATAACAATATATGTACATATATGTACGTGTATATATATATATCTGAATCACTAAGCTGTATACCTGAAACTAATAGGAAACTGTAAATCAGCTATACTTCAAAAAAAAATAAGTTAATTTAAAAAAGAGAAAAAGAAAAATATTATTTTTACCTTGTGATGAGAATTCAGAATTTACTCTCCTAAAAACTTTGATGTATAAAATACAGCAGTGATGATTATATTAATCATGTGGTACGTTAGACTCCTAGTATTTGTTTATCTCATAAATGGAAGTTTGTAACTTTTGATGGCCTTCATCCAATTCCCCTTTCCCTAACTAATGCATCTGGTAACCACAAATCTGATCCCTTTTTCTATGAATTTGTTTGTCTGTTTTTTAAGTATAATTGACCTCTAACACTATGTTAGTTCCTGTTGTACAACATAGTGATTCAACATTTCTTTACATTACAAAATGATCATCATTTTAGTCATAAATGATATTGAACTTTCTCCTGCATCTATTGAGATGATCATGTGGTTTTTACTTCTTCATTTTCTTAATGTGGTATACTGCACAGAATGTTTTACAAATATTGAATCACCCTTGGATCCACTCAGGCATGGTGTATGATTCTTAGAATCACCTCACTGCACATAGTGGGCTCTGCTGCTGTTTCTACTTCAGGGAACACATGTTGCTACTGGCTGTTTCTTCTTTGGTGATTGATGATTTTCACACAGCTCTGTGGATTATGGATTCCCACTAGCAGTGAATGAAAGTCCCTGTAGCTCCACATCCTTGTCAGGCTTTGATGTTGTTACTGTTCCAGGTTTTGTCCATTCTAATAGGTGGGTAGGGGTACCTCATAATTTTCTTTCACAGTAGTTTTTAATCTTAACTAATCATTTATTATTTCTTTCTTTCATGGATTGTGCCTTTGATATTGTTTCTAAGTCACTGCCATACCCAGGGTCATCTAGGATTTTTCCTATGATATTTTCTAGGGATTTATAGTTTTGCTTTTCTACACTTAGATGTATGGTCCATTTGAGGTAAACTTTACGAAGCATGCAAAGTCAGTCTATATCTTTCTTTTCTAATATATGTATTCAAATACTACAGATTTCCCTCTAAGCACTGCTTCTGCTGTATGCCACAAAATTTGATAAGTTGTTTTTATTTTCATTTAATTCAAAATATTTCTATTAATTCTTGAGATTTCTTCTTTATCTATGTATTATTTAGAAGTGTGCTGTTTAATCTCCATGTGCTTTGTGATTTTCTCGTTGGCTTCCTGTTTTTGATTTCTAGTTTAATTCAACTGTGGTCTAAGAGCAGATATGGTATAATTTCTATTCTTTTAAATTTGTTAAGGTGCGTTTTATGGCCGCAAATGTACTCTACCTTGCTGAATGTTTTATGAGAGCATGAGAACAACATGTAATCAGTTTTGTTGAATGAAGTAAGCTATAGATGTCAATTATGTTCAGTTGATTGATGGTGTTGAATTCAGCTATGCCCTTATTGATATCCTGCCTGCTGGGTCTGTCCATTTCTGATAGAGTGGTATTGATGTCTCAAACTACGATAGTGAGTCCTATATTTCTCTTATAGTTCTATCAGTTTTTGCGTCATGTAGTTTGATGCTGTGTTGTTAGGTATATATGCATTAAGGATTGTTGTCTTCCTGGGGAACTGACACCATTATCGTTATGTAATATCTTTCTTTATCCCGGATAACTTTTCTTATTTTGAAGTTAGCTTTGTCTTAAATTAATACAGCTAATCCTGTTTTCTTTTGATTACAGTTAGCATGGTATATTTTTCTCTATCCATTTACTTTTAATCGATCTATGTATCTTTATATTTAAAGTGGGTTTCTTATAGACAACATATAGTTGGGTGTTGCTTTTTTTTTTAAGCTCTTTATTGGAATATAATTGCTTTAAACTGTTGTGCCAGTTTTTGCTGTACAACAAAGTGAATCAGCTGTATTTGTACATATATCCCCATACGCCCTCCCTCCCACGACTCCCTCCCACCCTCCCTATCCCACCCCTCTAAGTCCTCACCCATCATCAAGTTGATCTCCCTGTCTTATGCAGCAGCTTCCCACTAGCTATTTTACATTTTGTAGTGTATATATGTCTATGCTACTCTCTCACTTCGTCTCAGCTTCCTCTTCATCCCCCACCCCACGTCCTCAAGTCCATTCTCTACATCTGCATCTTTATTCTTGCCCTGTCACTGGGTACATCAGTACCATTTTTTTTAGATCCCATATATATGAATTAGTATACAGTGTTAGTTGTTCTCTTTCTGGCTGACTTCGCTCTGTAGGACAGACTCTAGATCCATCCACCTCACTACAAATATCTCAATTTCATTCCTTTATATGGCTGAGTAATATTCCATTGTATATATGTGCCACATCTCCTTTATCCTTTCATCTGTTGATGGCATTTAGGTTGCTTCCATGTCCTGGCTTTTGTAAATAGTGCTGCAATGAACATTGTGGTACATGTTTCTTTTTGGATTACGGTTTTCTCAGGGTATATGCCCAGTAGTGGGAATGATGGGTCATATGGTAGTTCTATTTTTAGTTTTTTAAGGAACCTCCATACTGTTTTCCATAGTGGCTGTACCAATTTACATTCCCACCAACAGTGCTGGAAGATTCCCTTTTCTCCGCACCCTCCCTAGCATTTATTGTTTCTAGATTTTTTAATGATGGCCATTCTGACTGGTGTGAGGTAATACCTCATTGTAGCTTTGACTTGCATTTCTCTAATGATTAGTGATATTGAGCATCTTTTCATGTGTTTGTTGGCCACCTGCATGTCTGCTGTGGAGAACTGTTTATTTAGGTCTTCTGCCCATTTTTGGATTGGGTTATTTGCTTTTTTGGTAGTAAGCTGCATCAGCTGCTTGTATATTTTGGAGATTAATCTGGTGTTGCTTTTTGATGCACTCTGACAATCTGAGTCTTTTAATTGGTGCATTTGGCATTCAAAATGATTACATACTTGAATAAAATAACATATTGTACTTTCTATTTTTGCACTTGTCCGTTATTCCTATTATTATTTTCCACTTTCCCTCCCTCTTATGGCTTTAACTGAGCATTTTATATAATTCCATTTTCTCTCCTTTCTTAGAAAATAAGTTATACTACTTTTAAAACATTTTTTTAGTGGTTGATGTAGAGCTCACAATACACTATATGGCTTCACAGGCAGTGAATAATAATTTAAAAATCTTAATTCCACATTCCCATACCTTATATCATTGCTGTCATTCATTTAATTTATATGTAAGCATACATATGCATATATATGTGTCTGTGTGTACATATATATGTATGTACATATACATACATAAGATATTACATAATCAAGTATGTTGTTGCTATATTTTGAACATACTGTTATCTCCTAGATCAATTAAGAATAAGAAAAATGTTTCTGTTTTACTTTCACTTATTTCTTCTTCAATATTCTTCCCGTAGGTAGATCTGAGTCTCTGACCTATATTATTTTCCTTCTCTCTAAAAAAAAACTCATTTTAACATTTCTTACATGTAAGTCTATTGTCAACAAATTCCCTCAATTTTTGTTTGTCTGAGAAAGCCTTTATTTCTCCACTTTTGAAGGACAGTTTTGCTGAATAAAGAAATTTAGTTTGGTGTTTTATATTTTTCCCTCTCAATATTTTAAATATTTCACAGCACTCTTTTCTTGCTGTGTGGACTCTGAGAAGTTGGATGTAATTCTTGTCTTTGCTCCCCTATCTGTAAATATATAAGGTGTTTTTTTTTCTCCCCTGGTTTCTTTCAGGATTTTTTTCTTTATATTTGATCTTTTGCAGTTTGAAAATGATATGCTATTCATAGTGTGGTCGATGGACCTAGAGTCCATCATACAAAGTGAAGTAAATCAGAAAGACAAAAACAAAAATACTGTATGCTAAAGCATACATATGGAATCTAGGAAAATGGTACTGATGAACCTAGTGGCAGGGCAGGAATACAGATGCAGAGGTAGAGAATAGAATTGAGGACACTGTGGGGGGCGCGGGGGAGGGGAAGCTGGGACAAACTGAGAGAGTAGCATTGACATATACACACTACCAAATGTAAAATAGCTAGCTAGTGGGAAGCTGCCACAGAGCACTGGGAGATCAGCTTGATGCTTTGTGAAGACCTAAAGGGGTGGGATAGGGAGGTTGGGAGGGAGGCTCAAGAGGGAAGGGATATGGGGATATATGTATACATATAGCTGATTTATCTTGTTGTATAGCAGAAACTAACACAATACTGTAAAGCAGTTATACTCCAATAGAGACTAAAAAAAAAAAGAAAAAAAAAAAGAAAGAAAATGATATGCCTAATTGTAGTTTTTTTGTTTTGGCATTTATCCTGCTTGGTGTTCTCTGAGCTTCCTGGATCTGTGGCTTGGTGTCTGACACTAATTTTGAGCAACTATCTGTCATTATATATATTTCTTCTGTTTTAATATATATTTTTTTAAATATGTTTTAAATATATTTTGAAATATATTTTTTTTCTGTTCCTTTCTCAGCTTCTTCTCCTTCTGGTATTCCCATTACATGTACATTACAGTTTTTGTAGTTTTTACACAGTCCTTGGATATTCTGTTCTGTTTTGTTTTTTTCTTTGTCTTTGCACTCTTTGCTTTTTAGTATTGGAGGTTTTGAGAAAACCTCAAGCTCACAAATTCTTTCCTCGGCCATGTCCAGTCTACTAATAATCCCTCAAAGGCATTCTTTATTTCTGTTACAATGTTTTTCATGTCTAGCATTTATTTCTGGTTCATTTTAAGTATTTTCAACTCTCTACTCACATTGCCCATCTGTTCTTTCATGCTATCTACTTTATCCATTACAGTTGTTAGTCTATTAATCCTAATTGTTTTAAATTTCTAGTCTGATAATTGCAATATTCTTGCCATATATGCTTCTGATGTTGCTTCTTCAAACTGTGGGTGCGTTTTTGTTTTTTGTTTTGTTTTTGCCTTTTATTATGCCTTTTAATTTTTTCTTGATAGCCAGACAAGATGATGTACTCAGTAAAAAGAAGCTTTGTAAATAGTATTTTATTAACGCAATGGAGAGATGTGGGTGATGGCAAGCATTCTAAAATTCTATGATTAGGTCTCAGTCTTTTAGTGTGGCTAGCCTCTTAAAAGTAAACTTCACAGTTGTTTTCCTTTTTTTTTTCTCTTTGGGCAGAAATGTGTAAAGTTGAGTATTTACCTTGTTCCATGTGTAAGGCTAGAGCTGACTGGTGTTGGAAATTTTCCTCCCCTGTATCAGTTATACCCTGGCAATACCCCAGCACATTAGGGTCTGGTTAATGAGCTGCTCCAGAGGGCAGGCCAAGGTTTGTTAAGAACGGAGTGCTCTGGCGTATTTTAAAATGGTTCCTTTCTCCCCTCCCTCTACTGGAAGTATAAAGAAATTTTTTTTCTCTGATATTTACTGTGAAAACTCAGTTGAGCTCCTGTAATTAAAACTTACAAGTGCAGGGGCTCCCCTTTGAGTTGGTTCCCCTAGAGATTTTACCTTTCACTCTTGTTCACAGCGAGCATCCAACAATTTCTGACAGTTTAGGTCTTTCTATCATAACATTGGTTTTCATGGTGGTTTCCTTTCAGAAGTCTCTGGAAGTTAAGAGTTCTTGTTTTCAGCTGGATGTATCTACAACTTCTGGGCCAGTAGTTTTCCTTGTGTTCTCTTCTCTCTTAGGGATATAAGAAGAGTTGTTCATTTTTCAATCTGTTCAGTTTTTTTACTTGGTTTTGTATCCGTTCAGCCACTCTATGCATTTTGTTTGGCGAGTTTAACCAATTCATATTAAGATAATTATTGATAAGTGAAGACATTATTGTCATTTTTAAAGACATTTCTGTTTGTCTTGCAATTCTTTTGTACCTCTTTTCCTTTCTTGCTTTCTTTTTATTTGTTTTTATGTTATAGATTAAGAAAATTTTATCTATTAACTTTTATATCAGGATTTAAAATAATTTGCCCATCACATTTATAGTATTACAGTAATCTGTATACATTTATATATTTACCTTTACCTGTTCGGTTAATGCTTTCATATGATTTTGTGTTGTTTACATATTTTCATTTCAATTTGAAGAACTCCCTTAAGTATTTTTTGTAAGGCAGGTCTTGTGGTGATAAGCTCCCAAAGTTTTTGTTTGTTTGGCAAAGATTTTCTCTCTCCTTATTTTTAAAGGATAATTTTTATGGGTATAGATTTCTTACTTAGTAGTTGTTTTCTTTCATTATTTTGAATATTTCATCCCATTCTGTCCTGGCCTGTAAGGTTTCTGCTGAGACATATGTTAGTCCTATGCGAATTCCCTTATATATAATGAATCACTTTTATCCTGCTACTTTCAAAATTCTTTCTTTGACCTCAACTTTTAACAATTTGCTTATAATGTGTCCTAGTAATCTTCTTTGGGTTGAAAGTTTGCAGGCGTACTATGTATCACGGAAGGGACAATTTTGGAGTAGGGAGGGGAGTGGTGGATGAGTTAGTAACTCCTCTACCTCAAGCTTAACTTGGAATAGTTACTTCCATAGAGATAACCTGCAGGTGGATGTGTGTTTATAGCAACTGGGCACCCTTAGACCTGGTGCCTGCCACATGCCTGAAAACTAAATCAAACTATGGCAACAGGATGGAGGGATTTGTCTGGGAAGCAAATATATTCTCTCTGATGGCTGGGGTGATAGAAATATGACTGCATTTTTATTGACCTGAATTTCAAGTGTTTATTGTCACAACACTAAGTTCATTTTATCTACATTTTCTACATGTCATGTTTTCAATATTGCTGGAAAGTGAACTTTTATGTTACTTTATAAACATGTTTTTTAACTTATCTCTAACTTGAGCCACATCAAATTGGTTCATATTTAAGATGGTTTATCACTTTTAAAGTAATTTTATTAAAAAACTTAATGTACTACATCCTCACTCTTATTGTTGGTGTATTTATCCTAGATAAGAGGCAAGAGTTTTAGAAAAGTAGAGAAAAATAAAAACAATAGACATTGTAGGTTCCAAAGCTTGAGAAATCTTACACAATGATTTATTCATGGTTCCTAATTTATAACTCCTGATTTCTTACTGATTTGCTACCTAGAGAATTGAAACTATTAACTGAAAGATTTTGAATGGTAAAAAATTATGTGCAAAATTTTTATTTTATTGGCTTATCTTCAAATTATTTATCTATGAGAACAATTTTTCTCACTAAGAAAGGATCTGTAGATAAGAAATTGCAGCCATTAAATAATAAACTTTCCATTTAAACTAGAATTGTGGAGATTAATTGTTTTCGTTTAGTTTGATAAATGTTAGATAAATAGTATTTGCATTAATGTTTTAAAGAAAAAATAAGTATTGATTCAATTAAATATTTGCTTGCACAGAATAATATAGTTTGTAATAATAGTAAAATATCAGACATATATTATCATTGAATCATTGTATCTTGATTAATATACGTATATATCAATTTGCAAATGTTAATAGTGGTGATTCTTAACCCAATAGTATTTAATATCTCATTTTTGAAATTGTTACAATAATAAAGATTGCCTTAGGAAGCAAGATTTCATCAGATTTTATCAGAAGCTTTTGGTTAGTAAGCAGTTTTTGAGATGGTATACGCTTCTTTCATTTTAGAGACTGTTAAGGCAATTCCCTCAGATGACAGCGGAACATGTTTAGGAAATAATGTGAAAATAGTAAAAGCACATCTAATGCTTTTATTATATGCTAAAGCCAGTCATTATTCTTCAGTGTTCTGTGATTAGAGAAGAAAAGTGACTAAAGAATAAAGTCGGCATATTGTTTTATAATATCTAGTTGCCAATAATATACATTGATAAAAAAGGATCAGGCTAACCTGAAATGAATTGTAACGTTTTAAGGAATTATAACTCTTTATTCCCAACAGTTTATTGTAAAACTAGATCTTGGCTTCCAAGAGTTTCCATTCTTAAACTTATTCAAAGGACATTATGTATAGGTAACGTTTAAAATCACATCTGTATTAATTTTACTTGGGAATAACTGTATTAACATTATCAGTTGAATAGCAATCAAGGCACTTTTTTTTCCCTCAAAGCCGGGCATAATTATATTTTTACAGCTAAAAGAATAACTTAAAATTCTAATGTTTAAATTCTTAACCTAAAGAAATCCTCAAACAGCTTGCCCACTCTATTTGGATTTGATTTTTGGTTTTGTTAATCGTGTCTTTTGGTGGGAATAAGTTACAAATTTGGATGGAACAAAAATTATCAGTTTCTTTGTTTTATGGTTGCTCTTTTGACCTCCCTAAGAAATACTTTTAGGGAGAATCTTATTTTTTTTAAGACTTTATAGTTTTAGTATTTAAGAATCTTCCAATTTATTATTCCTATTTTTACATAACTTGGTTGTTTTAAGACCTTTGTATTTATATATAAAGTTTATAACAATATTAATTTCTATAAGCTGCTGGGATTTTGACCAGGATAGAGTTGCAACTATCAATATTTTAGGTAGAATTAGCATCATAACAATATAGAGTCATCTAATCCATAAATAGTCTATGTCCCTACACTTTTAAAGCCTTTTTTTTTTCCTTAGAAAAGTGTGGTAGTTTTCAGTGGTGTGATCTGCCACTTCATTACTAAAACGTATTCCAAAATTGTTGATGTTTTAAAAATCCTATTGCAGATAGCATTTTAAAAATAAAATATCCTTTTCTATTTTTTGTTGTTAGTTTGCCAGTTTACAGAAACGAAATTCTTAGACTTTGGTAAATTTATTTATTAGTTTCCTTAGGATTTCTAAACACAAATATATTATCTGAAGGTAAAAGAGTTTTAATTCTTTCTTCTCTATCTTTATAACTTTTGTTTCATTTTCTTAGATTATTCCCCTATTTATGCCCTCTAGTGCAATAATGAATAGAAATGTTAAGATGACACATTCTTGTTTAGTCCTCAAATCAGAAGAAATTCAACAGTTTAATAATTCAAAACTCAATTCAAGAATTTCCATTAAATATTTCAACATCAAGAATATTAGCTGTAGCTGGTTTCTACCTATCTGTAGGGTTTGTACCCTAACTTGATGATGTTTACTTCTCTTCTTATTTCATGAGATTTTTTGAAATGATAAATTGGTTTGGGATTTTGTCACTGATTTTTCTGCATATTTTGATATGATTTTTCTCTTTTTTCCCTGATAATGTGGAATAGTACTTTGCTTGATTTGGGATTTAATCTTCAATAATTGTAATAAAACCATGCCAAAGTTTGTTCAACTTTTTATATGTTCCATAATTTGAATTGCTGATATTATCTTAAGAAATTCAGTTTTTATGTTCATGAATTATTTAAATTAAATAAAGTGAATTGGGAGTGGTCTAGTGTCCTCTTATCTGAAATAATTTGTGTAAGATTGTCATGATTTCATTAATAAATGTTTGATAAAATTTACCAATTAAGCCACCTGAGTCTTGAGACTTTTGGCAGAAAAGTTTTAAGCTGCAATTAAAAAAAAAAATTGGGTGTAAGGCCCTTCAGAATTTCTTACTCCTCACGTGTCAACTTTGATAAACTTCATTCAGATTTTTGTTCATTTCATTAGGTTGTTAAATTTATGAACATAAAGATTTTTCTTCATATTGACTTATGCATTTAAGGGCTATATGATGTCTAATGCTGTCTCCTCCTTTACCTCTAATATTGATAGTTTATATATTCTTTCATTTTTTAATCTTATTCAGTCATATTTGAGATTCATCAATATAACTATTTTCATTAGTATGCCTGTTAAACTTATTTTTCCTACTTTGTTTATTTCTAATTTCATTTTTATTACTTCTTTCCTTTTGCTTTCTGTTTATATAACTTTTAGCATGGCTTTCTAGCTTCTTAATGTGGCATACTGAATAATTAATACACAAATGTTGTTCAAGTATTACAATTTCTACTTATTGAATTTGCATTTTTAATGGTTTTTGTTTTCCACAGTTTTATTATGCAGCCAATAAGAGGACATTGTTCATTATGTCCTTATTCAAATTGGAATAGCAGCAGCAAGTCTTTGTCAATTAGTTCTAACAACTGAGTCAACTTTCTCTTCTCTCTATATAGATACTCATATATATATGAATAATTATATTTTTAACACTACATTAAAAGAAAAAGGGAATTCTGTTAATTTGAAAAAGCTACTAAACTAATAAACCTCTGCCTAAAAATTAAAGAAACTAATCCCTGCCCCACCCCAAAACACACACACACACACAGATACACATTAATAGAAAATTATAAAAGTCTAATACTACCTAAAATTATCTTGAGACAAAAGAGAATTAGAAACACTTCTAAAGAAAGTATATTCACACCCAAAATTTGCTAAAGAAATACATCAAGACATTTATACGATATGAAAACCCAATATTTAAAAATTAGAAATAATGTGAATGAAGTGATAGAATAAATAATTAAAATAAAATAAAAAGTATTATTTAGAAGTAAAGATTAAACAAATAAGAACCCAAGAGTGAATTAAAGTGATGATAATATTTTAAGCAACACAGAAGGTAAAAAGAGGAAAATTTAAAAGTCAAACATAAAAAAGTGATATAAATTATTCAAGAGAAAATAATGGATATTAAATACAGACAACAAAACTCTAAGTTAACAGGAATTTTTGAAAAAGAAAACAAGCAAGGAAGCAGAACATATACTAAAATTCATTATTTAGGAAAACTTTATTGATTTAAAATAAATGAAAACCACATAATGACCCAGAATTAGCAATACATATTCTAATAAAACTATTAGACTTTGAGACATAAAAGTCCTTTGAGCATATAGACAGAAAAAGTGTTGTGAGTCTTTGATAGCACCGATTTAAGTCAGAAGAATATATCAGATATAATATTTTTAAATTCTCAAGGAAAGAAAATGTTACCTTATACTTCAACCATTGCTGACCAGATGAATATTTAAGTTCCAAGAGCTCATAACTCTTCCTCCAGTAAAGAAGAGAACAGCTGAGTTAAATGTAACCTTTCACTTGTAATAAGCATTCTTTAGAAGTAAATAAAGCTATGAAATGTCTCTTTTGAAGTATGTAATTACCTTAGGAGACAGGTGCCAGAGAAGATCACAATTGCTCATGAGTAAAGGCCTGCAAATAGGAAAGGGCAGCTGCAATGTCCAAACTTCATCTTTGCATATTTTGTGAACTGAATGGACATGAGAGCTTCCCACAAATGAATAAACTATTTAACTAGAAGTCTAAACTGCGGGTGACAGCCACTGAGAAGTCAACTTTATCAGAAGAGACAATGCTTAGCCACAAAAATAAAACTGCTTGGGGATCAAGGATGGAAGCCTAAAAGGGAATGGAATTGTCTTCAGTTCTTTCTCCTTGAAGCAATGCTGTTCATCATGGCAAAGGAAAAGAAATTGAATCATAACTAAGTATTCCATCACTTCAGTAAAAAAAAAAATATATATATATATATATATCTCAAACAGGCTATATTTTTCTTTGCCAAAACAAGTCACTTTACCTTGAGCTTACCTTCAGGGGGCTGGGAAATGAGAAAGGAGTAAATGGAATATTTGGTGAGTACCATGATATCCACACAGTTAAATATTATTTCCATTATTCAGATGAGGAAACTGAAGCTGGAAGTACAGAAGCACTTATGAAGCTAACATAGTTACTGAATGATGGAGAAAAAATCCTACTCAAGCAGTCTGACCCAAGAACTCACATGGCAAGACTCTATGCTATGGTACCTCTCTTTACATTCCATAGAGTGTACCACCAGAATTACGCTAAATTATATTTGTAGGCACTAGCCTGGTTTTATGCAGGATAATCCTCCTTTCTAGTTGGACTATACCTTCTGTGGAATTTACTGCCTTTATGGACCAATGAAATTGTGAAAAAGAAAATGTCTGAGATATTACGTAATAAAAAAATAAGTGCCATTACTTAAGTCATAAATAAACATATCTCAGAATTAATGTCTGAAATCTAAGTGAGAAGTTTATATTAGAAATACTACTAGCAATGAGATAAACATCACAATATTAATTTTTTTAAGCTCTTTATTGGAATATAATTGCTTTACACTGTTGTGCCAGTTTCTGCTGTACGACAAAGTGAATCAGCTGTATTTGTACATATATCCCCATATCCCCTCCCTCCTGCGACTCCTTCCCACCTTCCCTATCCCAGCCCTCTAAGTCATCACCCATCCTCAAGTTGATCTCCCTGTGTTATGCAGCGGCTTCCCACTAGCTAGCTATTACATTTGGTAGTGTATATATGGATGACTAATCCTTCTTCCTGCAATGTCCTCTTCATCTAGATGCCATCATGGTCTCCTGGTTCTCTTTCTGCCTCATTGGCTGCTCCTCTGGACTCCTCTTCCTAGGTTGGTCTCATCACTGTCAGTGCTCAGTCCTTGTCCTTCTCAGCATCTCACTCCACACGCTCTTCCTCGGAGATCTCATTTGCTTCCACGGCTTTCAACGTCATCCAGCTGGTGATGGCTTCATAGTATTTCTCTCCAGCCCAGGTTTGTCCTGCAAACTTCAGACCTGACTATCCAAATGCCTCCTGCAGGCTCACTTGGATGCCTCCTTGTTCACTTCACATTCAAGAACATGGTTGAATCTACCATTTCCCCTCCTCAGACCTACTTCCTCTCCGTTGTTCCCTGAGTTAATGGTACCATCATTCACTGGCTGCCCAAGCCAGAGATCAAACTTAACTTCTGCATTCCTCACCCTCCTCATCTAAACCCTAAGTCCTATTTATTGCTTTCCTTTATATTTCTTGAATCTATGCACTTATCTACCATACTGCCTATTCTAGGACCCTATCATTTCCTGATGAATGAAACACTCTCCTTACTGATCTCTCTAACACCCAGTATTGTCTTTCTCTAATCTCTTTTGTGCCCTGCAGAATGACTTTTCTAATTCATAAATTTGATCGTTCTACTTCCATATATAGAACACTTCAGTGACATATCATTTTCCTCAGAGTAAGGTCCAAACACCTTTGCAGGTCACTCAAAGTTCATCACTGATTGGCTCCTGCCTGCCTCTAGAGAAGCACCATCCAGTAGAACTTTCTGTGATGATGGAGTCTATATCTGCACTGTCCAACATAATAGTCACAACTGGCTATTGAGCTCTTTAAATATGGCTAATGCACTCAAGGGAGTGCATTTCTAATTTTATTTACTTTTAATCAATTGTACATTATTAATTAGCCACAGGACTCTTGGCTACCATATTGAATAGCACAGCGTCTACCACACCGCTCCCTGTGGGCCCCTGGAATCTCTATGCTTTAGTGACACCATCCTTCTTATAGTTCTTCAGTCAAGACATGCTCTCTTTCTTGTACTTTCTTTTCCTCCCTCATCACCTGAATAACACTTACCTAGGCTTTGTGACATGATTTATTCCTATTTTCATGGAAAGTTTTTTCTCATCCCCCAAGCTAAGCAATGTTGCTTCTTTAAACGCCTCTGCTTACCCCCATTATAGCACTGGCCACTCTCTGTGGTCATTGTCAGTCTACTCATCTGAGTTCCCAGGACCGTGGGTTCCTCGAGAGCAGGGATTGTGTGGCATTCATCATTGTGTTCTAGCATAGTGCCTGGTGCCAAGACCAGCTCGGCGACTCAAGGTGAGTGACGGGTGCCGCAAGCTGCTGCTTGGGTATCTTGGTCAATAAAAACCTTACCATTTCTTCTGTCATTTTTTGAAAAGGTAATCACAGTCTCCATAAAGAGCCATTGAGCATTTGCATGGTTTTCTATTTGTCTGTTCCTGCTTAGAGCCTACTGCTACCGCAGTCACCACTTCCTTCTTGAGTCACACAGTGCCCGATGAGCTACCTGCAGTCACAATATTAATTTAATGTACTGGACAAATGTAGTAGCTGTAATAAAGAAAAATTTAGGGCACTATAACTATACTGTCTGGGTGTGAAAAATAACAAGTACAATAGCTATACAGATACTTCGTATGTCTTCTGAAAAACAAGTCCAGTGATGACCTTCAACAACTGAAAGACACTGCATACTAAACTGATTCTATACTCACAGATGAGGGATGGGGAAGTACATTTTAGGAATAATTTAGATAGATTCCAAGGCTAGGAGAAAAGGCATGCAGAAATTAGTTTTTGAGGTTACAAATTAAAGGGCAGTGATTATGCAGTTTTATGCTCAGTGTTTACCACTTACCATTATTTATATCCATAATAATTGATGTAAAAATTAATGTTATTTTTCCAAAGAATAGCTTATTATAATTATATGTGTCAGCCCACATTGTTGAAGATTAAGTTCATTTGTATATTGGGAAGAAAAGCTTAATAGCCTTGAATTAATCAAAGCTTTATTTATATTTCTTTCATACAAAAGAAGTCTGGAGTAAGCAATTCAAAGTTGAGCATCTCCACGGAGCTCTCTATACAAATCTTCACCATCCTAACATGTGGTTTCCATCTCTACGTCAACTGATATTTCCCTTTGACTTCTGGAACTCCAATCATGGCAACATAGGCCAGCATAAGAAGGAAAGGGAGAAGGGCAAGCCCTTCCCTTATGAATCAGTTCCTTTGAAGTACCACTGGCAATCTCACCCTACACCTGTATTCATAATTCATTATCCAGAATTTGACAACATGGCAAAAAAATGTGCTGCAGTTGAAATTTGAAAACACATTCCTTTTTTTCCTCCTTAAGGAATATTGTGCCCAGATTTTAAAATACAGTTTGTATTTCTAAGGAAAAAGAGTAACATGGATGTTGTAATCTCTGCCAGAGAGTCCAAAATGAAATGGCCCACTTGTAAACTGAACAGTTGCAGAGCATTGACTCAAAGTCTTTAGATTTTCAGTTATGTAAACATGGTGAATTAAGCCCATAAATGTTAAATCACTTTCCCAAAGTCACACCAATACTTAGTTGAACTACAAGAATATGAATCTTGATCTCCTGGACACTAGTTTATCACTGATTTGTGCCACCTTCAAATTTAATTGTTTCTAACCAAGAACAAAAAGGAAATTTGTATCTTGAACAAACAAAAAGTGGCCTTAAAGCTTTTTTTTATTTTACCTTTTTGGTCAATTTTTTAAAAGCAGTGTAATACATAGATGTGAGCACCCAAATCACGTGTTCACTTCAACAAATTATCACAAAATAAACAAATCTATAACTACCCACCAATTAAAAAATTACTAGAACTCTGATGCCCTTGATCTGCCACCTCCCATTCAATAGTTCCTCCTACCAAAGTTAAGCACAAGCCTAATTTTTAACACTATAAATTAATCTTGCCCGACTTTGTATATTTTATGTATAGAATCATACATTTGTATGTATTATATTTGTCAATCTATCCTTTTAAGTAGCAGTACCTCACTGATTCTCATACAGAATCATTTTGTACAGATTATTTAATATTCTGTTGATAGACATTTGAGTCATTTCAGTGTTCTGAATACTGCCTCTATGAATATTCTGGTATGTGGGTTTTGGAGCACGCATACAAGCATTCCAATTAGTTATATAAAGCCTAAGAGAAGAATTGCTGAGTTATATTGTGTTTGAGTATTCAATTTTGTTAAACTTGCCAAAGTGTTTGCACCAATTTCACTTTCACCATTAGCAAATGAGAGTTTTGCTTTGCTCCATATTCCTATCAAGATACAGTATAGCTGTTATAAATCAACAGTTCTTTATAGTTACGCTGCCATTGTAGAGAGGGGGTCAGGTCTTTATATCACTATGTTGGCATTAATTGGGGGGAAGCTCTTTCCATTTCAGGACAGTTTCTTGAAGAAGGTTGGCAGCAGAGTAGCCAGGAGACCCCAGCAGCTGGAGGAATAAGTAATTTAGTACTGAAGGGGCATATACCTGATGCATATGAACATTAGTCCAGCTCACAACTATGTAGCAATGGCAGTTTTAGGAACAGAGTAATTAAATGGTTAAAATACTGGAGCTACTTAGAAGTAAATGCCTTTTTCCTTTCAACAACAATACTGACTTCATGATGGATACTAAAGTCATCCTAATGAGAATTCTGGAAATTACCATAGCTATTCCTTTAGATATTTGCAATAATTCATGTTGTTTTTTTAATGTATCTTGATTTGGTCTTTTAAATTTTAATTCAAAATCAAGTCACAGTCTCAATAATTAGGAATAACTTTGTCTTAAAAATTGATTCAGGCCATTGCTAATGTAAGATCAATTAGGCATAACACTCCTTAAATCTTAGAAAAGGAACTACTTAATACTGTTATTGCCCTCAGCTGTGATTAGAAACAGGTTTTATATGTGACTTTATTTGATTAAGATGTATTTTCCAATGCTTACAAACACAGCACTTGTTCTGAGATATGCTATGTGGTGGTAGAAAAGGTATCATTTATTATATTTTATATGAACATTTTCATTGTTAACATATCTTTTTTTCATCCTAAATTTGTATTTTTGTAATTTTCTGAGCATAGAGGTTGAACATATACGATATAGGTACATTTCCTTTAAAATTATTCCAATCTTAAGATGCCCCCCCCCCAAAAAAAAATCAACAGAAAAACACCAACATAACCCAGGTGGTAAATTCTTCAAATACTAATATTCCTTTTATCAGAATCACAACATGGGAGAAACTTTATGAATGTAAAAACAAAGAGACTGCTAGATATAAGGAAAGACAGCATTTTAATATTTCACAGAAAATAAACAGATTAAGAAAAAAGTTAAGGCAGTAGCCTTTGTTGCTTTTTTTTTAATGCAAGATACATTGACCATACAAGTGGAATCCCACCTGATAATACAAAATGTATACTGTAAAGCTTTATATAGTAAACAGTCCTTTTCCCACAACCTCTATCAATAAATACTCTATTCATTATTCATGGATCATGTCAAATACCAACTCAGAAGCAATCATACCTGAATTGTTCAACTGCATGTTTTACACTTTCCTCTCTATCTCTCTTGTTTTTTGTCATCTATGTTTTCACATCCATCTGGGGATGTTTCTTACTGCAGACAAAAATGTTTGAGTTTAGAACATTTAGTTTTGGTTTACCCAGGGATCCTTGAACATTTTCTTGCATTTAATTGATGTATAACATTTCTTTCAATGAATAAAGATTTCTGTCTCTGAGCAATTATACATTTTATAACACAGTTATAAATATAATACAGATGTGCCTCAGTTATTTTGACCATATCCTATAAAATATGTATTCAAAAAGGTAAGAAAATACACATTTTCACTATTTGCATAAATAGATAATCTCTGGAAGTCTTTAGGTATACTCTATATTTAAGAGTGTGTGTGTGTGTGTGTGTGTGTGTGTGTGTGTGTATGATCTTCCCCAAAATTTCATGGTGAAACAAAAAGATTTCAGCAATGGCAACGTCTATACAGTGTGCCTCAGCATAAAACAGTAATTTATGTTATCATGTAATCTGGTACATTGCCTTCATATGTTCACATGTGTATGTCTATGTGTGTGTGTGTTTGTGTGAGGTTTGATTCTTGTTCTACAAATGAAGAGACAAGTCCTTAGGACTTTAAGTGATTTATACAAAATCACAAGAAATAGTAAATGAAGAAAATCACTTGCACTCATAGTTTTTATATTTATATTGTTGTTTCTATTGTTTTTCTCTTAATTCTATTCTATTACCAGTATCTAATTTATGTTTCTGTTTTTACTCATTGTGATAGTACATGAATTATTTTTATGCTTGTAATCTTACATAATATTAAATTGATAAATGCCATCATAATTATTGATATCAATTTGATAATATCAATTTAAATATTTATTAATAATAATAAAAGTTAATAAGTGTATGTTTCCAATATATTTCAGAGATAATCTGGCCTACAACCTGGGTCATTATCAGTATTTACTTCATATTTCACTGAAACACTGGACATTATAATGACCATGAGTCCTTACAGGCAAATGATTATAAAACTTTTGTATGTATCAAATAAAATCTGTCTCTTTTAACATTTTGAAAGATTGCATTTAAATGTATACTGTATATGTTTATTTACTATGAAGATTTCCAGGTAAAGTACAAGAATTGGTGTATAGTTACTAATTAATTGTATGCTTTAGATTTGTACATTAATATATTTTGAAACTCTTATCATATACAAAACTTTTTCACAGAGTTCTTTACCAAAATCATGTAATGGTTAATTAGCAGAGTGAGTATATACATACTTATCAGAGAGTTGGTGCCGCAGGGCTGAATCAACCCATAGGAAGAGGAGGTTCATATGAGCTGCTTAACTTGGGAAGTTCCCAATTTGTATCTGGGCCTTTTCCTCAACCAGCAGCAACTTTTGTTCTTTTAACTACAATTAGAAGATCCCTGACTCACTATCCCTATAATAAACCACTCAGGTGGCAAGGGTACCCTGTAATGGAGGAGCAGCCACTCTGAGTGTACTCTAGCACTGCCCACTGGGCACAGCGTTCTATGAGACCATGGGAGCCTGGGGATCTAGTGTGCTCTGGTCCCTCTCTGCTTGTAAGCCCTCCTCTACACCCCCCTCCCCAAACCCCATGTTAAATAACTATACTACATGGCAGTAATCTATGTGCCCCTGTCCTTCTGCAATAAATCATGATTAAACAAATAAGTGTTGAACAAATACAACCTTTTTCAAGTAATTATTTTAAAATATATTTCAAAAGAGAAAGCTAGAAACATCTAATATTTCTTTGAGGAATCAGTATTATTTTTTCCTCATATTTTCTCCAATAAGAAATTTTCAATCACTGAAAAACATATCCTTTGGGAAGAGCAATAGTATATGCAATAAAATATAGGTACAACTTGAGGTAATCTCTCTGAAGCCCAGTAATAATTTTAAGAAACTCTTCAAGCAAAAACAGAAAACCTCATTAATATCACTAGCTTATTTGGAAAGAAGACAAAAGGGTTCTAAAATGTAATAGCTACAATTCTTCAGAAGTACCCATCTGGAAAACCTCTAATATTCATGCTAACATAATTCTGTTCTTAAGCACACTAGTGTGTATGTGTGTGTGTGTGTGTGTACAGCTTAGAAAGCTGCTTTGATGATGTAGCATGAAGAATATGAGGTTATTTTTAATTTAAAAAGTTCAAATTTGATTCAGAATTTATATAATTTTATTTCCACTTATAAGTAAAAATGCAATTTATTCATTCTCCCAATTTGAATGGTTTTTTACTTAAAAAAAAAACCAAGATATATGTTTGTTTTTTAGTTTTCTGTTTTACCTCAGAGAGAAAGGAGTGATCATTAGTTTTCCAGAAATAAAAAGCTCAAATTATTTAAATAATAATATAAGAATAATGATTTTAATAATAATAAAGATTGTACCTTAAGCTGAAAATTAATTTGCTGAGTGTAGAGGCTGCACCACTTCAGTGAATTAGAAATAAATAAATAAATCTGTTTTCAATTTTATGATTTTTGAAACTTTTCTGCAGACAGTGGGTATCTTTCAAGCCCTTAATAATCCAAGAGTAGTCCATGAACCACAAGCATCAGCATTATTTATGAGTTTTTTTATAAGTTCAGAATCTAAGAACCTCCCAGAGTTACCCAGAGTCTAGATTTTGACTAGAACCTCAGTTGATCAATGTTTAATTTAAGTATGAGAACCCTTGCTGCAGGCCTATAATTCTTGTAGCTGACTGTACATTAGAATCACCTGAGAGGATATTAAAACTGCTGATGCCTGGATTCCATACCCAGGTTATTCCAAATTTGGAAACTTATTATTGATGCTTTTTAAGAGTGCTTAGACAGACATTATTGCCTCCATTTTGTAGATGAAAGGTGAGGACACAGAACTGAAGCTTTCATATGGCAGAGCTAGTATTTAAATCATACCCACCATTCTTCTGTAAAAGACATACTCACCCCAGTATATGGTCATAGGTCTGAGAGAAACTCACGAGCATATATATTAAGCTATATATATACATATATTTTTTGTTTTTAAAGAAAATTCTTGGGTTATTTTCTTTATCAAAGAATTATTAAGACTAAAGAGATTTATTAGCCTATTTCAGTTAAAACCTGGCTTTTACCCTTTACCCTTATTTTCTATGAAATATCACACAAAGTACCATAAAAGCTGAAGTGTCTTTAACTACTCATTAAGTCTTTTAAATGTATGATATGTTTGTTAGTTTTTGCATGTGTATTTTTATGTATAAACAGGCTTATTTCCAAAAAGCATTTAAAATGATCAATACATGTAAATTAGTAAAATTAAAGTCCCCCAATTGGATGCCACAATGAAAGAATAAAGGAAAGTTTGGTTAGGGGCAAACATATATCTTGAGTTTACATGCCTACTTGAAAGTCACATTCATTGCTTTATGTAGGGCACATGCTCATTGCTACATTCTTGCAACAAACATGAATATAGGAACTTAAGCAGCTTCAATAATCACACTTTTCATTAGACAAAAGTAAAATGATTATACAGAAATTAAAAAAAAACAAAAGCAAAAACAAAAAAAACTAGATATTAAGCCCTGAGGGATTTTATTGAAAAAGCTTCTTCATAGAGAAAAAATAATCTCCAAACAGATAAAAACATTAATTGGATATTCCTGGATTTTTAAAAATACTTATAAAAGCTTTTTAAATAATTGAACATAAAGATGAAGAAATCTTAATCTATAATTTAAAATTATGTTTTAGCAGGAGACTGATTCTATGAAAATACTAAAAAGGCAACAACTGTAAATTTGGCCAAGTGCTTATATGATACTAGGTAATTCATAAATCTTATTTTATACATACCTAGTAACAGCTTCTTAAAAAGATACAATTATTACATTTTATAGATGAGGAAAGCAGAGCTTAGAGTAAATTATTAGAGTAGATTTAGTTTAACTAATGGCTTGTGAAAAGTAAAACCTATTAGACTGAGCAGCTATAACTGAAACATAGAAGATCTTGGTCTACTTAGTCTTCTTTATTTTCACCAGTAAAGCACATCACTTTATCATAGGCCTTGTGAATTACAGTTTGAGAACAGGTGATATAGATTAGGAATCAGCCAAGAAATAGGCAAATCTAGCCTTCTTCAAAATTTTGTAAATGAAATTTTATTGGAACACAGTCATGCCCATTTTGTTTCTGACTGCTATGGTTGCTTTCACACTACAATGGTAGAGTTGAGTAGTGGTGATAGGGATAATAGAGGTTTTCTGGCCTGTAAAGCCAAAAATATTTACTATATGGCCCCTGAAAAAGTTTGTCAAGCCATGATATAGAACAAAGTTTTCTTAAATGTTAAATTTGAAATATTAAGATTATAATCAGTGTGCCTTGAAAAAAGTTTTCATGGGAAACTTGAGAAATGATAGATTAAAGAAACTAAACTTTTTAAAACTGTTTCTTGGAGTTTCAAATAAATTCACATCTTTTGTGAATCTTGAAGAGACTGATAAGGTATAGCTTTAATAAAAGCCTTTTTTAAGTGTAGAATTTTTTTTCTTTAGAACAACTAGTCTGTGAATGTTAGCATTTCAGGAGAGCAGGACTCTAACACTGCACTAGATAATTACATGTTAATTTCTTACTTCAAAAAACACTTTCTATTGTGTACTTTAATATTAAATTAGAGAATATGATGTTTGTATACTCACTGTTTATAAACAATGCCTTTTAAAGGTCAAAAATATAATTTACCTGAAAAGCTAGGAAATTATTGCTTTTTTATATTTACTTTAAACTGTTTGAATATCCAAGTTTATTTTCTTCGACCTAATTACTTTTGAAATCATCAGCTCTTTCCATAAAATCTTTATAGGGAGTACAAAAATGTTTTCATTGGGCATTTTCTTACATTGTCCCTGCAAAAGTATAAGGAAGACAAAGCAATAATACAGAGAGTATCTTTAAGATTCTGTCCTAGTTCATAACCCTTCTAGTGGCTATAGTCAGAGTTGATCTTATAGTAATGGAAGGTGGGGTCAGAGGAAATAATCTTCGTGTAATACTCCAAGAAGCATTTGTTTCTCTGTTTAGATGCTAACTGTTTGATAACAGTAGGATTTAGGTCACAATCTCCAGAAAGAAACATTGAAAGTTTGCTCTTTTACCATCACTAAGAAATTCAAACACGCATGCTTCAACAGCATTCACTCATTGGTAGGACACTGAAGAACCAGACAAGGATACTGGGTATGGTAGATAGAAGTCCATATTCTCTGAGTTGGTAACATTTCCAAGGGCCAAGTTTGCTTTAGAAAAAATATTTTAAAACATTTGTTTGCGAAGTCAAGTTGGTGGCTGAGGTCTATACATTATTTCATATTGTGAGAATAAAAACAGGCTAGTGTGAAAAAATTTAAAGAAGACTGAATCTAAAATTCCATAACTTTAAACAAAAACAAAACAAAACAAAAAAGTAAATATGAAAAAGGGAAGAAAAATATAAAGAAACTAGTACTGGTTAAAATATCAATAGCCTTCTACTTGACAGAGTTTATCCTATCCAGAGTTTATGATTTCTCAATCACTTTGCCAGTTTTATTTAGTTTTAAAATATATTGGCAAAGATTTTAGTCTTGATATATTAAATGCACTGTGGATCATCAGATGTGAAATCTCTATAAGTAGGGTTAAATGATTTCTAGTATTACTTTTAGGAATATTCTGCAAAAGTATATAAGGCAGCAGTTAGCAACATGTATATTAATAAATCTTTCTTTCTAATGGTAGAAAATAAAAATGTTACAAAAAATGAAAATGTTACAAAATCTTATTATCACTACATCTATCTATAAAGGTCAAAATCATTTACAAAAACTCAACCAAAATGTGTTTTATGTTATACATTGCCATGCTATACTCTTGAGAGAAAAGTAAGAATCGTACTATCAACTCTGTTTAGAGAAAGAGAGAAGGACTTTTTTTAAAAATTTCAAATTAAAATCCCAGGTAATTTAGTTTGTGTGTTTAATTGTACCCTCCTGCTTTCTGATGTTGGTATAATGCCATGACACATGCGATTCAGAAACAAAAGAATAAAAGAAAAAAGGACAAGAGAAATGTATGGTTAAGAATATTCTGTTGAGAAATATGGCAAAGTTAGCCTATGTGAGTCAGGAATAACTGAATGGAATTGGAATTTAAAAAAAGTGTGTCTGTATTCAATTTTCCATCAAATGTTCATAAATGACTGTCGTATTCAGGCTACATCTGTTCTTAGGAGCACTGCAATAACTAGTTTGGTTGCAAAGACAGCTTTTCATTAGGTTAGAGCATTCCACAATAGGCAGCGTATTTTTACTCTGGATTTGCAGTTTGTGAAGAAGGAGCTTGAAAATGGACTTATAGACTTAGATTTGTTTGACAGTTATAGTGATATGCTGTTTCAAAAACAATAATAAAGAAGAGTAAATGTATTTTACTGATCATAAAAGTCACAGCATTCACAGTTTTTTGTACATGAATTTTAAGAGACTCAAAGTTGACATTCTCAACAGATATTCCAAATATATTATACATATCTGATTTTCTTAAGAGTAAATGCTTAAAAGGCAAGATATTTGCCTTTTTAGTATAAAAAGGCCCCCTCCTATTTCCCTAAATTCAAAATAAGTTGCTTATTTTGGTGACAGCATGAAAAAGAAAATGGGTAAAGTTCTATATCTCTTGTATAATGAGGGATAATGTAAAGTATACCATCTCAGAAGGCATGGCATGTTTAGCGAGGTCAGTATGTTCAAAATTAGCAAATAGATATTAAATAATTTGCCCCAACTTATGCAAACTTTATCATCACCCTTATCAATTTTTTACCAAATGTACATTCTCATTGCTGATTTTATATTGCTGCTTAACTAGAAGCCACTTTTTTTTACTTATTTTACCATTGTCTAAAATCAAAACTGATTCACTATGTGTGTGTGTGTCTGTGTGTCTGTGTGTGTAGAGAAAATTAGTTCAACTCCATGGCACACACAGATACCATATTCAGAATTAAGTACTTATGTGATTTTTGTATGCCTTTGTTTGTATTTTACTTCATATGTATTATCCTTCCTTTGTATATCAAGCTGTTTTAAATGTAACTTATACAACAGGGAAATAAAACCATTTATTGAAGTCATTTTGGGGTTATATATATATATATATACACACACACACGTATGTATATGTAAAAATTCAAGGCTTTCTAATCTATAGCCACCAAACATACATTTGAGGAAAACAAAATATGCTACAGTGTTATTCCATTCCATTTCACTAACAATATAAAAAAATACACTATCAGCACTTTAAACCTAAAATTATAACACATACTCAAAAATAATTTATTGAAGATTTATGTGCATGAGAAATAGTTAACCACTACAGAAAAAACATAATTATTGCTAGGCTTATATCTTCAACAGTTAACTATTAAATGAGCAAATCTTCTATACAAATAACTACAAAGATATTGCCATAAAAGATAAGACAGATAAATTAATATAATTATATGGTAATAGAAGAAGTAGTGGCTAACCTTCCCTGGAGAAGGTAAAGGTTTTATGGAGCTGAAGATATTATAGGGGGGGAATCATTATTGTTGCTTTTCTTTTTATAATTAGAATTTGCCATTTAGCAATGGAGTACAAGACAATTCTGGAGCATAAGGAGAAAATCACATATCAAAGTACAGTTTAAGGAGGGGTACATATTTTGAGAATAAGACTATTACTTTAACCAAAGTACACAGTACTAGTCAAAGTAATAAGTAAATGAGGAGAGTTATATTGTGATTAATGCTTTGGACAATCAAACAAACAAAAAAACTAATATTCCCTGAAAAAGTGGATTATATTTTATAAGATTTTTGTAGTTAGGTGAATTTTTCAAAGCAGTAAATGACATAATTTTATATACATATATATGTATAAAAGGAAGTTGGCTTTTATCATCTATATATTTCAACCTTTAGTTTTTTTTAAGCTTGTAATTAATAGCACATTGAGCAATATATATTGTTAAATTAATGAAAAAAATAGGTGAACAAATATCTTGGAAACCAAAATATGATGGACAATTAAAAATGAGATTAACAATCAAAAAACGTGAAATCTAATCCTTCAAAGAGTTGGGGAAAAGTAATAAAAAGCCAATAAACAAAACTGTTTGCTAAGAATTAAAAACTTCTTTGACATGGAGACACCATATACCTCAGAATCCAGGGATGCACAGTACGGCTCAAAACAAGGATTGGCGGAAAGATTTATGAGAAGATGTTAAATATTTAGGTCCACTTTCGTACATCACATAGCATATGATTGACCCACCTATACCAGAGAAGTATCTGAGGGATAGGGTAGAGAGGAATTACTTTTTGCTCTCTGGAAATGTTTGTACACCTAAGGAAAGGGGAAAGTAGTATATAAGAGTAAGATAATTAAAAAAGATGGTGGCGAAGTAGAAGGACGTGGAATGCATTCCTCTCCACAGAGGCATCAGGAATACATCAAAACATGCAATAATTCCCACAGAAAGCTGGCTGAACACCAGCAGAACACCTTGGACACCAGAAAGGACTGCAAAAATCCCAACATAACTAGGTAGAACAGAGGGTAAAAAAAAAAAAACCAAAAACTGAGAAAGAGGAGGGGAAGAAAGGAAAGGGATGGGTCCTACACACTGGGGCGGGGGGAGCTGAAACAGAGGAGAGATTGCCAAATTCGGGGAAACCTCCTTTATCTGATGGGGAAATCCCCTCTCCAATGGCAAATTTGATTGGGTCAGAAGGGAGGCATTTGGGACTGTCTAAAGAGGGTGAAGCAGCCGATCTGTGGCAGACGGGAAAGAGTGAGAAACATACAGAGGGTCCGTGCCACAGCTCTGCATGTCCCAGACAGACATGGGTTCAGGCTGTACAGGGGTCTGGGAGCTGGAATGTGGGAACCGGAGAATTGGTTCAGGATGAGAAACATTGTTGGCTGTGGGGAGATGGTCTGAAGGGACAGGAGGGAAGAAATCCACAGAGGAGGATGCCTACCACAGAAAGCTGGGCGGCCATGGTGGCAGCTCGCTACTTGCTAACTCACAAGCAGTGGGGTGGAGCCACTGTTGTAGCCTCTCTCTCTCTCTCTCTCTCTCTCTCTCTCTCGCTCTCTCTGAGCCTGCGACGAACAAAGGGAGGCCCCCTCTAGGCCTGGCTGCTGCAGTCAACAAGGGATAGAAAAAGCCCCCTGAAAGGGCTGGCCTGGTGTGCCTGTGGCTGAGAACCAGAAGAAGTCTGCATAGTGGCCCAGCTCTGGAGACCTTCTGCCTACACCTGAGCTCACCGGCTTCCCTCTGCAATAGGCACTGCCAAGTCTGCCAGGGATCTCGTGACCCAGGCAGGGCACTACTGCTCACTCACACCCAGGGGAAGGAGCTGCTAAATTGTACCCTCTCTTTCCCCACACACCAGCGCCTACAGATGAACAATAAAAGAAGCTCTGCTGGTCGGAGAGTAATACAAAAAGCCCCTGAGGGCTGCCCATCAGGCACCTCGCACAGGGCACCAGTAAAGAACCACACTAAGGCCAGACTTCCTATACATGTGCTGCTGGCATCCCTGCGCATTCAGCATCACACCCAGAGCTCCCACCGTTCTAGCAGGGCACTACTGTTAAGTCACACGCAGGGAGAGAAGCCAATATCAAAACCTCTCTCTGCCCACACACCTCCATCTGCAGATGAACAATAAAGGAAACCCTCACTGGGGCACACCCAAACAACTCCAAGGCAGACTCAGGACCAGAATCTGGCGTTAGACCACACCCAGAAGCAGGGACAAAACCAAAGCTGAAAACCAGGGACAGGGGGACTAAGGAAGAGGTTCTAAAACCTTTCCATCAGATATACATACTGTAGACTAAATCCCTGTGATCAGCTAGATAGAGCCTAGGTAGTCTTTGGAATATCTGAGTAAACAATGAACATTCCCACATATGAAAAAGGTCTCACTCTGGTAGCTGTGGACTGTGGGAGAAAGCACACACAGGAATTGGGCCAGATCAAAGCCTAAGTGGACCTCATAGGACCCACAGCAGGTCCAGAGTCCAACCCAGAGGCAAAAGAGGGCCCCTTGGGGAGATGAAGGTGGCCTGAAGCACAAGGTGGGTACAAGGATATTTACAGCTGAGACCCCAAGGAAACAGAATTATTATTATTAATTCTATTGATCTGATCCATTCTGTAGCCAGTTCTAGCTTTTTTTTTTTCCTTTTCTTTTCTTTTTAAATTATGATCTTAGTCCTAAGGGATCTTCACATTTTATAACAAATTTTTTATTCTATTTTTTAATTCTACTTTTATTTTTAGCCTTTTTATATAGTTCTATTTCTAGCTAGCTTTTTTTGTAGTGCTGAGTTCATCTCCCCTATCGTATTTTCTTCTTTATCTTTTATACATTTCTATTTTTTTCTTTTTATATTTCCAGTCATAATACATTCTTCTCTTGGTCTGTGTTCTCTATCCCTCTTTAGTTTATTTTATCTTATTATACTGTGGGAAGACATTCTGGAACCTTTTTGAAACATTGAAAATGTTGAAGTATGTGGGCCGAGCGATGGGATTCAGAATGTCATGCTTGAGCAGTGGAGGAGCTGAGGGTGCGGGGCGTGGAGACTAATATCACCCTGTTTGGTCCTGAGGGATGGCTGGTTAGCCAAAGACGGGTAAGATTCCTCAGAGGAGGAACAACCTAAGACAGGCACAGCCGCAGAGGGGCCAACAGGGGTGGTGCATAGAGCCTTCCTTATATCACCGTGTTTGGCCCTGGAGGATGACTGGTTAGCCAGAGACGGGTAAGATTCCTCAAGGGAGGAACAACCTAAGACAGGCACAGTCACAGAGGGGCCAACACGGGTGGGGCACAGACCCTTAATCCTTCTGAGAGAGGTCTCCTGCCCCCAGGGCTGCTTTGCTCTCCACGCCCAGCTCAAACCCATGCCATGCCCAGCTCAAATCCACACCCAGCTCAAATCCACACCCTGCTCAAATCAGGACCCAGGAGGCAAACAAAGATCATTGCCCCCAGTCATGTGAGGCCTTTGATTGTTTATGGGATTAACCTGGGAGTGTCAGACCCTTAGGCTATGCCGAGAACTCAATAAAAGCAACGTGGGATCAATCAGCGAGGCTCTTGATCCTAGAGGTCTTGAGTCCCCCGGTCCCATCTTTCTCTTCAGTCTGTGTCTGTGTGTTCTTCAAGCTTGCGGCACCCGTCACTCACCTCGAGTCGCCGAGTTGATCCCGGCATTATACTTTAAATCAATATTATTGGTCTTCTCTGTTTCCTTGCTTTATTCCTCAGATGACACACTCCTTTGGTTTTTGTTATTAGGTTTTGTCCTTATCTTAGTTCTAATTATAATTGTTTGATTTCATTTTGGGGATCTTCAGTCTGTCTGGTTGTTCTCTTGCTCTTTGTTATATTTGATCCTTGTTTTCACAATTTCCCTGGTTTTGTGTTTTTGTGTCTTTCTTTTTCTTTTCTTTTCTTTTTTTTTTTTTGGTTTTGAATTTTTGTAGGTATGCTTTTTCATTGTCTGATTGCATTCTGGGGTTCTTCTGTCAGGTTGTTCTAGTACTTTCTGTTTTACTGGGTTCGGTTTTTGTGTTTCTTGCGTGAGTATGTGTTTCCCTGATTTAGTATTTCTTTGACTTAACCTTTGGCCATTAGTCTCAGGCTTGGATAGACTTTTTAATCCCCTTTATTGCCAGGACAAGTGACCTCTGGAGTCAGGTTGGAGGCTCTGGGGTAGAAGCACCAAGTACCGGACACCAGACCACTAGAGAGTCCTCAGCCACAGGGAAGATTAGCCACAGGGAAGATTAACCACAGAGAATTCTCACAGAGGCCTCTATCAGAGTGTAAGACCCCACTTCACCCAGCTGCCAGTGCTGGATATTTCACACCAAACTACAACAAGACAGGAATACAAACTGACCCATCAGCACACAGACTACCTAAAGCCATATTAAGCTCAGAGATACCCTAAAACACACTGCCTGACATGGCCCTGCTCATCAGAGGGAAAAGACTCAGATCCACACACCAGAAAGCAGGCACCATACCCTAATACCAGGAAGCCTACTCAAGCCTACTCAACAACCCCACACAGGAGGTAGAGAACAGAAACAAGAGGAATTACTACTAGGTAGCATAGGGAAAGGAGACAACAATACTATAAATTAGACAAAAAGAGAAAACAAAGAAAAACCTTGCAGACAAAGGAGCAAGATAAAAACCCACAAGACCAAAGAAATTGAGAGGAAATAGGCAATTTGCCTGAAAAAGAATTCAGAGTATGATAGTAAAGATGATCCAAATTCTCGAAAACAAAATAGAGAAAATACAAGAAACATTTAATGCAGACCTAGAAGAACTAAAGAGAAAACACAGTAATGAACAACAAAATAACTGAAATTAAAAACACTCTAGATGGTATAAACAGCAGAATAACTGAGACAGAAGAACGAGTCAGTGAGTTGGAACACAGAATGGTGGAAATAACTGCCACAGATCAGGAAAAAGAAAAAAGAATACAAAGAATGGAAGACAGTCTCAGAGACCTTGGTGATAACATTAAGCAAACCAACATATTAATCACAGGCATCCCAGAAGAAGAAGAAAAAATGAAAGGGTCTGAGAAAATATTTGAAAAGGGAAACTTTCCCAACATGGGAAATGAAATACTCAAGTTCAAGAAACGCAGAGAGTCCCATACAGAATAAACCAAAGGAGAAATACACCAAGGTACATATGAACCAAGCTAACAAAAATTAAACACAAAGAAAAAATATTAAAAGCAGCAAGAGAAAAGCCACAAATAACACATAAAGGAAAACCCATAAGGATAACAGCTGATCTTCCTGCAGAAACTCTGCAGGCCAGAAGGGAATGGAAGGATATACTGAAAGACCTGAAAGAGAGAAACCCACAGTCAAGAATACTGTACCCAGCAAGAATCTCATTCAGATTTGATGGAGAAATCAAAAGCTTTACAGAGAAGTAAAACTTAAGAGAATCTGTTACCATCAAACTAGGCTTACAACAATTACTAAAGGAAGTTTTCTAGACAGGAAACAAAAGTGAAGGAAAAGAACTACAAAAATAAACCCACAACAATTTAGAAAATGGTAATAGCAACATACATGTCAATAATTACTTTAAATGTAAGTGGATTAAATGCTCCAACCAAAAGACACAGACTGGCTGAATGGATACAAAAACATCATATATGCTGTCTACAAGAAACCCACTTCATACCAGGGGACACATACAGAGTGAAAGTAAGGGGATGTAAAAAGATATTCCATGCAAATGGAAGTCAAAGAAAGCTGGAGTAGCAATACTCCTATCAGACAAATTAGACTTGAAAGTAAAGACTATTACAAGAGACAAGGAAGGACACTACATAACGATCAAAGGATCATTCTAAGAAGAAGATATAACAATCGTAATTATCTATGCACCCAACACAGGAGCACCTCAATACATAAGGCAAATGCTAACAGCTATAAAAGGGGAAATCAACAGTAACACAATAATAGTAGGAGACTTCAACACCCCACTTACACCAATGGACAGATCATACAAAAAGAAAGTAAATAAGGACACACAAGCTTTCAATGACACATTAGACCATCTCGATTTAATTGATATTTATAGGACATTCCATCCAAAAACTACAGAATACACTTTCTTCTCAAGTGCACATGGAACATTCTCCAGGATAGATCACATCCAGGCTCACAAATGAAGCTTTGGTAAATTCAAGAAAATTGAAATCATATCAAGCATCTTCTCCGATCACAATGCCATGAGACTAGATATCAATTACAGGAAAAAAACTGTAAAAAATACAAACACATGAAGGATAAACAATACACTATTAAACAACCAAGAAATCACTAAAGAAGTCAAAGAGGAAATCAAAAAATATCTAGAAACAAATGACAATGAAAACACAACAACCCAAAATCTACGGGATGCAGCAAAAGCAGTTCTAAGAGGGAAGTTTATAGCAATACAATCCTACCTCAAGAAACAAGAAAAATTCCAAATAAACAACCCAAACTTACACCTAAAACAATTTGAGAAAGAAGAAAAAAAAAACCCACAGTGAGCAGAAGGAAAGAAATTATAAGATCAGAGCAGAAATAAATGAAAAAGAAATGAAGGAAACAATAGCAAAGATCAACAAAACTAAAAGCTGGTCCTTTGAGAAGTAAAAAAAAAAACTGATAAACCATTAGCCAGGCTCATCAGGAAAAAAGGGAGAAGATGCAAATCAACAGAATTAGAAATGAAAAAGGAGAAGTAACAACTGATACCACAGAATTATAAAAAATCATGAGAGATTACTACAAGCAACTATATGCCAATAAATTGGACAACCTGAAAGAAATGGATGAATTCTTAGAAAAGTACAATCTGCCAAGACTGAACCAGGAAGAAATAGAACATATGAACAGATCAATTACAAATACTGAAATTGAGACTGTGATTAAAAATCTCCCAAGAAACAGAAGTCTAGGGCCAGATGGATTCACAGGTAAATTCTATTTACATTCAGGGAAAAGCTAACACTTACCCTTCTCAAACTCTTCCAGATATTGCAGAAGGAGGAACACTCCAAAACTCATTCTATGGGGCCACAATCACTCTGATACCAAAACCAGACAAATATGTCACAAAAAAAGAAAATTACAGGCCAATATCACTGATGAATATAGATGCAAAAATTCTCATCAAAATACTAGAAAACAGAATCTAACAGTACGTTAAAAAGATCATACTCCATAATCAAGTGGGGTTTATCCCTGGAATGTAAGGATTCTTCAATATATGCAAATCAATCGACATGATACATCATATTCATAAACTGAAGGATAAAAACCATATGATAATCTAATCAAATGCAGAGAAAGCGTTTGACAAAATTCAACATCCATTTATGAGGAAAAGTCTCCAGAAAATGGGCATAGAAGGAAATTACCTCAATATAAAAAAAGCCATATATGACAAACCAACAGCCAACATCATTCTAAATGGTGAAACACTGAAAGCATTCCCTCTAAGAACAGGCACAAGACAAGGGTGCCCACTCTCACCACTATTATTCAACATAGTTTTGGAAGTGTTAGCCACAGCAATCAGAGAAGAAAATGAAATAAAAGGAATCCAAACTCAATAAGAAGTTAAAATTGTCACTCTTTGCAGATAACATGATATTATACATATAAAACCCTAAAGATGCTACTAGAAAACTGCTAGCATTAATCAATGAATTTAGTAAAGTAGCAGGATACAACATTAATGCTCAGAAATCTCTTGCATTCCTATACATTAACATGAAAGACCCAAAAGAGAAATTAAGTAAACACTCCTATTTACCATTGCAACAAAAAGAACAAAATACCTAGGAATAAACCTGCCTAAGGAGGCAAAAACCTGTACGCAGAAAATTATAATATGCTGATAAAAGAAATCAAAGACTATACAAACAGATGGAGAGACATACCATGTTCTTGGATTAGAAGAATCAACATTGTGAAAATGAGTGTACTACCCAAAGCAGTTTACAGATTCAATGTAATCCCTACCAAATTACCAATGGCATTTTTCACAGAACTAGAACAAGAAAATTTACGATTTGTATGGAAACACAAAAGACCCCGAATAGCCAAAGCAATCTTGAGAAGGAAAGACGGAGCTGGAGGAAACAGGCTCCCTGACTTCAAATTATACTACAAGGCTCCAGTGATCAAGACGGTATGGTACTGGAACAAAAACAGAAAGGTAGATCAATGGAACAGAACAGAGAGCCCAGAGATAAACCCACCCACATACAGGCACCTTATCTTTGACAAAGGAGGCAAGAATACACAATGGAAAAAGACAGCCTCTTCAATAAGTGGTGCTGGGGAAACTGGACAGCTGCATGTAAAAGAATGAAATTAGAACACTTCCTAACACCACACAGAAAAATAAACTAAAATGGGTTAAAGAACTAAATGTAAGGCCAGACAGTATAAAAACTCTTAGAGGAAAACATAGGCAGAACACTATGACATATATCAAAGCAAGATCCTTTTGGACCCACCTCCTAGAATAAAGGAAATAAAATAAAAAAATAAACAAATGGGACCTAATGAAACTTAAAAGCTTTTGCATAGCAAAAGAAATCATAAACAAGACAAGAAGACAACCCTCAGAATGGGAGAAAATATTTGCCAATGAAGCAACTGACAAAGGATTAATCTCCAAAATATACAACCAGCTCATTCAGCTTAATACCAAAACAGCAAATAACCCAATCCAAAAATGGGCAGAAGACCTAAATAGACAGTTCTCCACAGAAGACAGGAGATGGCTAACAAACACATGAAAAGATGCTCAAAAGCACTAATCATTAGAGAAATGCAAGTCAAACCCACAATGAGGTATCACCTCACACCAGTCAGAATGGCCATCATCAAAAAGCTAGAAACAATAAATGCTAGGGAGGGTGCGGAGAAAAGGGAACCCTCCAGTACTGTTGGTGGGAATGTAAATTGGTACAGTCACTATGGAAAACAGTATGGAGGTTCCTTAAAAAACTAAAAATAGAACTACCATATGACCCATCATTCCCACTACTGGGCATATACCCTGAGAAAACCATAATCCAAAAAGAAATATGTACCATAATGTTCACTGCAGCACTATTTACAAAAGCCAGGACATGGAAGCAACCTAAATGCCCATCAACAGATGAATGGATAAAGATGTGGCACATATATACAATGGAATATAACTCAGTCATAAAAAGGAATGAAACTGTGTTATTTGTACTGAGGTGGATAGACCTAGAGTCTGTCATACAGAGCAAAGTCAACCAGAAAGAGTAAAACAAATACCATATGCTAACTCATATATATGGAATTCAAAAAAGTGATACTGATGAACCCAGTGACAGGAAAACAATAAAGATGCAGATGTAGAGAACAAACTTGAGAACACAGGGTGGGGGGTGAAGGGGAAGCTGGGACCAAGAGACAGAGTAGCACTGACGTATATACACTACCAAATATAAAATAGATAGCTAGTGGGAAGCTGCTGCATAAGACAGGGAGATCAATTCAATGATGGGTGAGGATTTAGAGGGGTGGAATAGGGAGGGGGGAGGGAGTCATGGGAGGGAGGGGGTATGGTGATATATGTGTAAATATAGCTGATTCACCTTGTTGTATAGCAAAAACTGGTACAACAGTGTAAAGCAATTATTTTCCATTAAAGAGCTTAAAAAAAGAATCAGATGATTAAAGGGAATGTTGCATTCTGTTAACCCCAGTCTGCCTTTTCTTTATCAGGTCCTAGAATTCTGACAACCAGTTTGAAAGCCTCTAAGTAGAAGTTTGGCATATATCTCTCTGGGGAACTAAGCAAAACAAGAAAACAAAAGTATAAATTAAAAAATTTAAGGAAATCATAGTGAAAAGTGTCTTGCTGTTTTACACCAAATTTGTGAAGATCACAAGTCAACACACATTTTCATAGTGTTGTAAATTATACAGGGAAATGTAGAGTCAAGGATCAATAGACAACTTCCCTGGTGGTGCAGTGGTTAAGAATCCACCTGCCAATGTAGGGCAGTTGGGTTCGAGCCCTGGTCCGGGAAGATACCACATGCCACAGAGCAACAAAGCCCGTGCACCACAACTGTTGAGCCTGCGCTCTAGAGCCTGTGAACCACAGCTATTGAACCCATGTGTCACAACTACTGAAGCCCAAACACCTAGAGCCCATGCTCTCCATTAAGAGAAGCCACTGCAATGAGGAGCATGCACACCACAACAAAGGGTAGCCCCTGCTTGCCACAATTACAGAAAGCCTGTGTGCAGCAACAAAGACCCGATGTAGTCAATAAATAAAGACATTTTTAAAAAATTAAAAGAATAAGTAGAAACAAAGCCTTTGAATGAAACAGAAAAATAGTAAAAGAAAAAGGAAAGAGAAAAGAGAGATATTACAGTGAGCAGAAAAATTATATGGAAGCTATAATTGATTATTTCATAAAAATACCACTAGCAGAATAAGAACATACTTAAGATAAATATGTTTTATTTACATTAATACAATAATAATATTACTATGTATATCAAGTATGTATAATAAAAACAGAAAGTGATTATGAAGAGTGGAAGATAAAGTGAAGAAACCTCCAAGAAAGTGTTAAAAAACAAAGATATATTATATGGGAGGAAAAAAGATAAAGTTAGAGAATCTGTAGGAGCAATGTCTGCTCATGAAAGACAATGTAAAAAAACGGAGCATGGAAAGAAATAAGAATTATCAAATGAATAGTTTAATAAAAATGCCCCAGATTAAAAAGAAAAGTTTTCATAGTGAAATGGCCCACCCAATAAAATGAATATTCACACCAATGTGCATAATAATGAATTATCAGAGCACCAAAGATAAACAGAAGTACATAAAAGGTACAGAAGGAAACAAACTAACAAAAAATTTCCTTGGGAGAGCAAAGTTGGATTTTACAAAGATTTCAAAGTATATTACAAAGCTATAGTAATGAAAACAGTATGGTATTGGCATAAAAAAAAGACACATTGATCAATGAAACAGAATAGATACCCCAGAAATAAACCCATGTATATATGGTCAATTAATTTATACAAAAGAGCCAAGAATAGACAATAGACAATGGTGTTGGGAAAACTGGATAGCCACATGCAAAAGAATGAAACCTGACCACTATCTTATACCATACACAAAAAATAATTTCAAATGGAGTAAAGTTTTGAATGTAAGACTTGAAATCATAAAATTCCTATAAGAAAACACAGGGAGTAAGCTTCTTGACATAGGTTTTGGCGATGGTTTTTAAATCTGACACCAAAAGCAAAAACAGCAAAATCAAAAATAAATAACTGGGACTATATCATACTAAAAAGCTTTTATACAGCAAAGGAAATTATCAAAATAATGAAAAGGCAATGGACTGAAAAGGAGAAAATGAAAATCACATATCTGATGAGGGGCTAATATCAAAAATATATAAATAGTCATAAAACTCAATAGCAAAAAAATATCTGATTAAAGATAAGAAGATCTGAATAGACAATTTTCCAAAGAAGACAGACAGGTGGTTAAGAGGTACATTAAAAGATGCTCAATATAATTAATCATTAGGGAAATGAAGATCAAAACCACAATAACATATCACCTCTCCTGTTAGAATCACTATTATCAAAAAGACAAGAAATATCAAGCGTTGGCAAGTATGTGGAGAAAAGGGAGCCACTGTTCACTGTTTATGGGAATGGAAATTGATGCAGCCACTTTGGAAAGCAGTATGAAGTTTCTCAAAAAATTAAAAATAAACTACCATATGGTCCAGCAATTCCACTTCTGGATATTTATCCAAAGAAAATGAAAACACTAACTCAAAAAGATACATGCACCCCCATGTTCATTGCAGCATTATTCACAATAGCCAAGACATGGAAACAAGCTAAGTGTATATCAATGGATGCATGGATAAAGAAAATATGATATATATGTATATAGAGAGAAATTATTTAGCCATAAAAAATAATGAAATCTTGCCATTTGTAATGACACAAATAGACCTTGAGGGCATTATGCTAAGTGAGATGAATCGGATAAAAAAAAAAACAAATATCATATGATCTACCATATATGTGCAACTGAAAAAACAACAAGAAGCTCATAGATACAGAGAACAGATTGGAGGGTTGCCAGATGTGGGGATGGGGAGTGAGAGAAATGAGTGAACGGAATCAAAAGGTAAAAAGAAAAAAAAAAAAAAACAAGGTCTATACCTAGTTACACTGCCTTTTGATTTTGAACATATTGATTAATATTTAGTATGGGCTTTAGACTTCTCATGATACAGGATCATTTCCAATTCTAGCTTTGTGCCTCAGGAATCTTTTAAATTATACTTACAGCTAAATAGGAGAAAAACACACACACAAAAGATATAGTCAGAGAAGTCTTGCTGCCATCCCTATCCATTCCACCTGCTTCCTACCTGTTTAATAGAACAGCTTATTGAGATATAATTTGCATATATTCACCGATGCAAAATGTATAATTCAGTGGCTTTTAGTATAGTCACATATATGTGCAATCATTACCATGACAAATTTTAGAACATTTTCATTGCCTCACAGAGACTTAATGCACATTAGCAAGAATGTCTTTCGTCCCCACAACCACTCTGGCCCTAGCCAAGTGCCAATCTACTTTCTGTCCCTATAAATTTGCCTATTTTGGGCATGCCATATAAATGTTATCATACAATATGCGGTCTTTCGTGACCAACTTTTCTTTCACTTAGCATAATGTTCTCAAAGTTCATCCAGGTACTAGAATGTATCAGTACTTCATTCCTTTTAATCACTGAATAACACTGTATTATATGGGTATACGACCTTTTATTTATATATTCATCAACTGATGGAGATTTGGATTGTTATCAGTTTTTTCATTATTTTGAATAATGCTGCTCTGAGCATCCAGGTACAAACTTCTGTGTGAACATATGTTTTCTTTTCTCTCGGGTAGAA